>NW_017802380.1:3330303-3331272 GCF_001625305.1 Branchiostoma belcheri | reverse complement strand
AAATATCTGTCCTTACTATCCATGTAGTGGTAGTTTGATGTCTTTCATTTAACTTTAGCATTGCAAGATTCATTTGTCCTATACCGCCACTGAGCTCTAGTCTCTTGGATCCCAACCTTTATACATGCTGTAATTCACAATTTTTTCGCTGTACTTTCATGTTTGCTGCAGTTTTCAATGGTCAGTTCTGTACTGCATCATTGTTGTGAACAAATAATTCGCCATCTTTTTTTTGCATCTGCTGCCACAGCGAACATATAGTTTTGTGAACATCTTCATTTTTCTCAAAGACAGACCTTAAACTTTTGCTACCGCGAACATCAAGTGAATTACGGTAGTGTGATATTTGATGAGACGGATTATTTCTTTTCATGTGATTTAAAAGGCAACAGAATATGATCTATTTCAGGCAAGTGGAAAATATATTTGGTGTATCCATATGTGCCAGATATTCCAAATAATCTCCATGAGTAATGTTGATAACAATTTTTTCATCCAAATTCTCTGGGAATGAATAGAATCTCAGTTTACTTTTTCATAAAGTGTAGGTACCCAAATTTCTTTAAACTAGTTTTCTACAAAGTATGGTCACTAGTGACCTGCTTTAATAGCTGTTGATACATTTACCAAACTGATGATCTGACATCATTGTTGTTATATGTTGACTCACACTTCTGGCTATGTATGGCAATACATGTATCTCTCTCTATGCTATGGCTCATGGGAAAACATTAGCCATTTATGGTCTCAATTTATCTGCAACAAATCTGAAATTAGCAACACCACAGTGCTTACGAAAAGCTTAAACCAAAAAGTTGGTGAGTTCAGGTCATCTCAGATGACAGAGTTTAGGTAAGATTGTTCAAACCAAAGCAGTAATTTCTCATACATGTTGGTGTATAGACTGTAATATCTTATGTGATGTACATCTAATTTGGATGTTATGGGATCATGGTTATTGTTTCTCTA
>NW_017802380.1:3120161-3329877 GCF_001625305.1 Branchiostoma belcheri | reverse complement strand
ACCTGGCTAAAGCTGGCTTCTTCTACACAAGTAAGTATTACATGGTACAAAGCTATTGTGATACATAGGTTATTGTTGTCTTCAAAAGCTGTAATCTACTAGAAGTGGCCTGGTCACACAATAGTGCCCCTTTGTATGGTTCTTCAATGTAGTTTGAAGGTAGCATAATGTCAAATAGATGTACATGTGTACTAAATATACCTAGATATGACTTAGTGAAAAGAAATGATGTCATGATATATTTTACCCTTACCAGCTGCAGCAGTTTGTTATTTCCAGGTTTTGATAATTGTTTATTACTCAAGATTATCAACCTCTTTCTGACCTTCCACAAACCTTCCTGTTCATACTTCAGTGGTTGCTGACAACGTGAAGTGCTTCTACTGCGACGGTGGGCTGCGGAACTGGGAGCCTGGTGATGAGCCGTGGACGGAGCACGCCAAGTGGTTCCCTCGGTGCGAGTTCCTGCTGCAGCAGAGAGGGGATGACTACGTACAGGGAGTACAGGCTCGCTTCCCTAACCTCCATGCACAGCAACAGGTACAGGTACATGTGTGCAGAGTTCTCCTCCTTTGGTTTGATCTAGTCTACTGGATTGTTGTTAAAGATAAAGGACCCTGTTAGATGTGTGCCGTGCATGTGTGCACTTCCTTTGGTTTGATCTTGTCTACTGGAGAGATGTTACAGCTCTTGGGTTGACAGCAGTTGGAGAAAACCCTGTCCAATCTGTCAGCCAAGTTTATGATGTGTGCCTAGTTCTCTTCCTTTGGTTTGGTTTGGTTCACATAGAAGCTTGTGCTCTTCTGGAACAGTTGTTAAAGGTCTTGAGTTGACAGCAGTTGGGGAAAAAGACCCTGCCCAATCTGTCAGCCAGATTTGATAATCAATTATAAGATGTGTGCAGAGTTTTCTTCCATTGGTTTGGTTTGGTCTCCTGAAATGCTGTTCTTGGAGCTCTTAGTTGTAGGTTGACTGGTTGAGTTTGCACAAATATTAAAGATCTTGATGCATACAGCATGGAAAAAAGGCCCTGTCCAATCTGTCAGCCAAAGGTAGTTAGGTGCAGATTTCTCTTTGGTTTGATTTAGTCTAGAGTGCTGTTCTGGAAATTGTAAATTGTAGGTTGGCTGGTTGAGAGTGGACAGATATTAAGGCTGGAGCAACAAGGAACCCCCAGTTACCTGTTTCTATGTCAGCTAACATGGAACATTGTCTGTTTTGTTCTGTAGATACTGCAGCAGCACATGAGACCACCAGATGAAGCAGGCACTGGTAAGTACTGGTAATTGTACATCGTCTTCATGAATAACAGCAAGGAAAGTGTTATTTAAAATTCCTTGAAATATGTATGTAACAGATATTGGCAACACTTTTGAAGAAAATAAATGTGAACAATTTAATGACAGTGCCAGTTCTGTTGTAAAATGTAGTGCAAAGTTTTGCAAAGTTCAGCAGTCGACCTGTTACACTGCCAAATTTGCATATACTATGCCAGAGCCATCCCTGAGTCCCTCACTGAAATTCTTCAAGAGCAAATTGTCATGTGTAGTCCAGATGCTGTGCCAAGACTGAATCTGAACTTGAACTTTTTTAGGCCGGCCAGCTCCGCGACCGCAGACCTCCCAGAGCAGCCTGGCTGTGGAGATGCAGAGTCAGGTCAGTGTTCAAAATACCCATCAGCATTTTGCAGAGTCTCAGATTTACAATATTGTGGAAGAAAAATGCTGCAATTTTGCATTATTAGGTTGAGAAGGTTGTAGTATGGAGGCTTGTGTATTTGCAGAAAGTGTTTCCAAATTGCAGATCAAAATTTTGACTCATCTGCAATATTGCAGAACATACATTGTATTGCAAAGAAGTATTTCTACCACTGCAGGTTGTGTCAGGTGTGCTGGAGATGGGCTTCGACCCAAACATAGTCCGGAACGCCGTACAGCAGCACCTGCGGGAACACGGCAGTGGCTTCACGTCCGCGCACGAGCTGGTCGTCGCCGTGCTGGACCTGGAGGAGGAGGAGGAGAGGATGGAGCATTCAGGGTCATCCCAGATGGGGAAAGGGGCTGGACCAGGGGAGGGGGCGTCACAGAAGCTGAAGGAGTTGGAACAGCCGGCTGCAACAACAACCACATCTGCTTCTGCTGCTGCTGCAGGGGCCAGTGGGACAGAGGAACCACAACCAGGAACAAGTGCACCCATGGAGGAACCAGCCGCTGCTGCTTCAGGTAAGGTGCTGATGAAATCAGTCAAGTTTTCTTCTCGGATCAGATTCATAATTTGTATGACAAAAGTCTTTCACATGCTGCTTCCAAAGTTTGTAGTTTTTAATCTGCCATGATTGTGTGGGTATTATTATGATGAAATTTGAAATAAAGTCATTAGCCTTTTAGCTGAATATGACTCATCAAACACGCATTATCAAACATGCCTCACAAGCTTCAAACATCAACTATACCTCCTCCAATGGTGACCTTTGACCCATTAAATATGTCAATTATGGCCGACAAATCGGCCGATGGACATTAACAGGAGAAACAACCAAATTTTCTTTTGGCTGTTGCATTGTTGGCCAGATGTTTCCATGGCAACCACATATCTATCCTCTGTGCAGCCTTAGGCCACACTGACTTAATTTTATGGATGACATCCGCGCGCGCATTGATTTTCGCCTGTCGCCCTCAAAAAAANAAAAAAAAAAGATCACGTCCACCGAGGATCTGGCCTGGCTCTAGGCATGGTAGTCAGCGACAAAACAGAGCCGAGCACCCAGGCTATCGAATTCGAAGTTCCGCGACTCAAGTACTCAGTACATAAGTACAGTACCGATTCATAAATACCGCAAAAAGCAAGCATGTCGTACACGTTGCTAAGTACTGCCACATATTCACAATACCAGCTTTGTATTCCTGTGGTTTAGTAGCATTTTTATTTTTGGCCGGAATTTTTTTTATTTGCCCGCGCGCACTAGTTTGGTGGTCTTTAGAGGATGTCATCCATAAAATTAAATCGGTGTGGCCTTACTTTCACTTTCTTTTTTTTTAAACAATACATTTCTGATCATCTACTACTCTTGCTCTACAGGAGAAGGCAACAGTCTTGAACAGTTGCAGAAGGAACTGGATAAGTACAAGGATGAGAGAACGTGTAAGATCTGCATGGATGCTGAGGTTAACATAGTTTTTATCCCGTGTGGGCACCTGGCGGTCTGTGCCAACTGTGCAGCCAGCGTACGCAGGTGCCCCATTTGTAGGGCTAGCATTCGTGGCACTGTCCGCACGTACATGTCTTAGGTTGAAATTCAACTTCAAACACTAGTTCAGTTTAGGTTGCTGGTTATTGTTTATGGTTATTAATTTGTTACAGTTTTTGAACTGTGAAAAAATAATAAAAACAAAAATATACAGAAAACAACAATAATCATATAAACAATAACAACATCCTAACTTAAGTCTTATACATATCAAATCCAGCACATGCACAGAGACCTACATGTAGTCAGGCAGATATGCTTCTAAGATATACTTAACCAGGATGAAGAAGAAAACAGGAAGCTGATATCTTGTTTGGAACCCTTTACTGTGTTTTCATGTTGAACTGTATTCATCCTAATCCCTACATGTCTTGTGAACAAATTGAAGAAACTTAGTTTATATGAAAAGGGAAGGTAGCCAAATATTTCCAATCTATCACATATGTAGTACTCACAGCAATTACTTTCAACCTCTGTTATGTTACCACACGCTATACTTAAGATTACTAGTCTTATTTTGAAAACAACAAGAAATTAATCATGTAATGTACAGTACAATGGAAATGTTTGAAGTTAAGTCCAAGTTGAAATACATTGTACAGGCATTTCTTGCATTTGGCTTTACAGATATTTACAGTTGAATGTTTGAGTTATTGTTCTTGCCTTCTGTATGTACATAATATAAGTGATAACAACTACATGTATACAAATATTAAAATCTACTCTCAGATTGTTGAAAATTTTTCAAGTTCTGTAATTGTAATTAAACTTACATGCATAAAATGAGTAAAATAAAACAAAAAGTTGCAGCAAATTCTGACTGACAATTTCCGTATGAAATTTCCTAGATTTCATAATTTTAGTTTTTGTTCTTTCAGAACATTGATCAATATAATTCATCATTTTTGCAATATCAATAATTTCTTACCCCTATTTTCTTGATTTACTCTAAAACTTGGAACATGTAAATATGTAAACTTTAAATCAGTCAGTCCACAATAAGCCACAAAGTCCACAGGAAAGCTTAACGTACTGCTTAATAGAGGTCATTTATCTAAAACTATTCGCAAAACATAAATGTACAATGAATAAAAGGACTACCAAAAATACTGGTACAACTTTTGCTTTCTTTGTACAAGTAGAAAAGTAGTGACAGATGAGTTTGGTAGACATATGTTTTTGTTGATATGCATTAAAATATAACCTTATCTGTGATATTTATTTTGATATTGACAAGTTTATTGGACAACAATTGTATAGGGCAGCTTCTATTTTAGAGGACTTAACTGCTCTATAAAAGACCAGGATAAAAATATATACCTGAACGTCTTCATGCATGTGTACATAAATCCTTCGGCTGAGTTTTTCTAGATGTAAATGGACGAACAATCTTGCACGTTGTATGCTCCAAGGGCTTGTTCAGTTGTGACTCCGTTCTCAGCAAAGTCTGTGGTGGAATGATGGTAGCACTCAATGTTGTAACGCCCAGGAACCTCAGTGTTTTGGTGAATAGGCTTCCCTTGCACCTCACTGACATCATAGGCAATGGTTCCCATAAAACGATGGTAACGTCCATAGTCATAGTGTCCAGGTACTTCTGTGTTTTGCCGGAGAGGCCTCCCTTGCACGTCACCGACGCCAAAGTCCGTCGTGCCGAAACACCCATGGTTATAATGTCGAGGTTCTGTGTTTTGACGGATTGGCCTCCTTTGCACCTCACTGACACCATAGGCTACACTACCCATACTAGTGGGATGATAACGCTCAATGCTGTAATGCCCAGGCACTTCGGTGTTTTGACAGACAGCCATCCTTCTTTGCTTATCTCACTGAGATTACAGGCAACCTAGCAAATTTGAGGAAAATGTCAAAAGAATACATGCGAGGTGCTATAACGTCAAATGCACATGTACGGGTGGAATATAAAGCGGTAACTTGCTGTCGGTCACATTATACTTGGCGAGAACTTGGATTTAGAACTTGGCATGGAACGAAACTTGAATGTGTAGTTAAACAGAACTCACCTGTGCGCCGTGGAGGTGCTTTAGCCGCTGCCGCACTTGTTGAAAATTAAGTTGCATAGGATAATACGGATGTCAGTATTGTTGGAAATACTAGTAATAGCATGGTATAGTCTAGGTTGTCTTTCTATTGCAACGCACACCCGTGGACCTGGTGAATAATCAGAGTCATTCAGACTCAAAGATACAATATAGTGAACGTGCGAGAAATAGTGGACGTCTGGAAGTCTTAACGCGCCGGACAAGGGGATTCCCCCGACTCCCTCCGGCGTGACCGCATCGGCCAATCAGAACGCTGGAATGCATTTGAACCTTCCTTCCTTGATGACGTAATGACTTAGTGGGTCGCAGAGAACTGCCGGTTCTAGCCTCCTGTGCAGGCCCCGCGGCGGTGGAGAAGAGTTTTTAACGCGTTATTTTGATACAGCCGGCCATCCTACATAGCCGCCGAGAGAAGGTTGCTTTCCGCCCACGTCTTCTCTCGTCGGCTATGTAGGATGGCCGGTAGCCTGACTAAATCGCGCTCCTGGCGGCCGCCGCCCTAGGTTGGGGTGGGGGTCATTAAGTGATGATTAACCTCCGGCCGAGAGCTTGTATACACAGGCTAGATGGCCGGCTGTATTAAAATAACGCGTTAAAAACTCTTCTCCACCGCCGCGGGGCCTGCACAGGAGGCTAAGTTTTTAATTTCCCTTTTTTCTTGCCGAATGGGAGCAGGCCCCGTGGGCGGAAAGCAACCTTCACTCGTCGGCTATGTAAGGTGGCCGGCTGTATTAAAATAACGCGTTAAAAACTCTTCCCCACCGCCGCGGGGCCTGCACAGGAGGCTAGAACCGGCAGTTCTCTGCGAGCCGCTCAGTCATTACGTCATCAAGGAAGGTAACTTGGCTAGCAGCCAAGTGCTAGTAGCGATACCAAATTTCTGCATGTTTATTCACCAGGGGTGTACGTTGCGATAGAAGGACATCCTAAACTAAGCCATCATATTATTATATTTCAGTCCATACCATGGTATGGATGAAATATATTGTGTTCTCTGATGTTTCTTCTCCTTCTTCTCCTCCTCCTCCTCCTCCTGCCACACAGTCAGAGGGATTCAACTCCGCCATCATTCAGCCAAATAACTTGAAATTTGGCATGGAGGTAGAGTGGGCCAATACCCCCAGGCGTTTTTTTTTCATTTTTTTTATACTGTACATGCCTTTAAAAAATTTTTATGAAGGTTTTTTGGGGCAGTTTTCGCCAAAAAATGGATTTTTGGATCCTGAGCCCTGGTTTTACAACCAAATGATCTGAAATTCGGTATAAGGGTACCTTGAACATGTGTCTACAGAACAACAGTCACATATTTGGCATACACCACTTCCAAATGACTCATTTAGGGGACTTTAATGGCTATTTTCAGCAAAAAAGGGCCAAAAGTGCTATACCCGTTCCATGTTCTATCTAAAGAATGGCACGTTCTATCTGCCGTTGGCCATGGAACAGGTGTTCCATTGCGGGTTACCTGAGGTCACATTGCACGTAAGTCGTGCGTAATGACCCACACATTCAATTTTATGTGCCTAAGACCTTCAAAATGTATCAAATCTCATCATTGTTAGTATTTGCATACCTGTAAGAAGATTAGTAAAGCTTTCGAGATTCAATGTGCTTGTTGTTGCATCTTTGTTCTCAATTACATGGCTACTATATAATTCATTTATTTGAGAATCTTTGCCAGTTTTACACTGGGGTAAGTTTGGAATAGTCCACTTTTGCGTGGGAGGGAGATGGACTGAAATATGCTGTATTTGCTCCCAAGCAAATGTCGGCCTCTCTAGTTTCCAATTAGAGTTCGTGGAAAACATGCTTTCGCCATATGTAGAGTACATTCATGGCTTCACCGCACCACGAAGTGAGAGAAAGCAATATGACTATGGGTGTTACATCCGTGTTATCGGCACAACAGCCTATGGTGTTATAACACCATAGGCTTGTTTATTTTGGTTAGAAAACTTGGAGAGGGGTGGGTGTGTTGTTTGCTTGGAGACGGGTATGGAGAGGGGTGTTTCTCTCTCTCTCTGTCTGTGTGTGTGTGTGTGTGTGTGTGTGTGTGTGTGTGTGTGTGACACTGAACCAAAATATCTCCATGCAGATCATTGGCTGAAGATAATTACGCGGACTAAAGAGACTTGCTACCAGACGAGACCACTTGTGTGCCAAATTTGCAAGCAGCATGGCAACATCTGAAAGAACTGTTGAGTTAGTACCCGTTTCCAGGGGACAAACACATGGACGGTCCCTTAGGAATTCTAATGAACTGACCCTACCGACCTGCCGAACTCTAAGGTTTAAGAACAGTCCTGTACCGTCGATGTTGCGGATCCTGAACGCTAACTGATATTAGAAGCAATTGCCACTAATGTATTATTTTAAAATGTATTATTTTAAAGCTATGTATTATTTTAAAACTTTGTTGTAAATATTTTTAATGTGTCCTGCACAATATGTATGTACAGAAGGCGCAATTCAGCCTGTCTGGCTGCAATGTCTTTTATCAATAAACCATTTTGAAAGAAAAAAAAAAAGAAAAAAAAACGACCGTTGGTCAATGGTTACAGCCTTGCTACCCGGTTGGAAACAAGTTTGGTTTCCGTTTCACACACAAACACCCCTCCATACAAGTTGAACTGCATGTTCCGTGGCCGTGCTTCATATGCTGAAACACCTACACTAGTACATGTACTAACTAAACATCGCGATATTCGTGAGTCGTGATCGATATGGACGCACAATGTAAGTTGCCCAAAATTGTCCGACAGAAAACAAACACGCATTTCTCGGTGACTTCTGTTCAGGTGAAGACAAAATTCCGACAAATCGAACCTGGTGATAATTCATGCATATGTGCTGATCGGGGTTGCGGGGTTATACTTCTGTATAATGTCCTTGCTTTGATCAAAGAGCTTTCATGACATGTGATTGGAGTTTGAACCACCACAACACTGTTGTGCAAGCCTTGATAAAACCACTTAAACTGAGTGGTTTTATCAAGAATTGTGTACCTTGACCGAATAACAGCATCACCGGTACTGACGTATCCGCTTTTTGTGTAATGGGTGTCGTATTTGGATTTGATTTTAAATCTCCTTGGTCAAAGGTACCTTTCCGCGTGGGGGAAAGCTGAGGATCGCTTCCCACATCACGCACACAAAACATTTCCGTTTTCAATGAATGAATGAATGAATGAATGAATGCATGGGTTAGGTACAAAGGGTAACTTGAATACACAAAATATATACATAACAAGATCAATCTAGTACTAGCACTACAGTCTGTTACATAATTTCGACTTCTCTTCGCTTCTCTGTGATGTTGAAAAGATAAGAACATACAAGTTTAAGGATCGGGGTTTGTCTAAGTTCATTAAAAATGTGAATTTGTCTGTATTACTTAGGTGTGTAAAGTGGGGGAAACATCGATGTTATTCGTCTATAAAGTTCAATTCTCGCACTGTTATACAAACTACATTCTACTACAAAATGAAGTTCATCTTCTATTCTATCTAGATTACAGTATCGACAATTACGTTGTTCCAGGGGAGTGCGGTTATGTCGACCGGTCTCAATGTGCAGTTTATGGCAGCTGATCCGTAGTTTTGTGACGGCGTTTTTGTGCCGTGTGTTGTCGATATTTAGGTACTGTTCTTCATTGTAGGCCAACTTGAACAGTCTTTAGGTCCTCGGTTTGTTTTTAGCAGGACCACCTCTGTTGTCATTGTGTATTTCTTTAAAGAAGGTTTGGATGTAAATGTCTTTTAGTCGCTGATGGATGGAGTTAATAATTTGAGACGCATTTGTGTTGTATGAGAGGGGACAGTGCCATATGTAACCATAACCACACTCCTCCAGGGACTTGCGCACTCCTGATGCCCAACATTTGGCTCCAGCTTTGTCTAACTCTAGCTGGCAAGATAGAGCGTCAGCTTGTAGTAGTAGAGTGGTTTATTACAAGAAAGAGACAAAGTACACACAAGCCTCCTGGCAGCCATGATAGCTGAATTGCGAGGCTTATTCTAACAACATGTTGCGAACGAACTTTGTACATTCATAAAATCTAAAAATATAGTTGAATTTAAAAGCGAATATTTAAAATCGGCATACAATAAAGTTGTGTGGTAAGTGAATAAAACACAGTGTGGAGTTACTGCTGCTAAAACGTATGAGTAGTAAAAGTTCATGATCTAGAGTTCATTTAATCGTCTGACCAGGGCAGGGATCCCACTTGTCGTGTAGCGTTTGGTCCCGGAGGGCTGCTGGTACCTACTGGCGTTACGTAGATTTCTGCCATGCAGTTCACCACGGGTAGGGGGAAGCCAAGAGCGGAAGCGTGAAGACTTTTCCACGCTGGAAGCAAAGTTCGAGCATAAGTGTTCTCTTCTATCCGCCAGACGTTGCAAGTCGAGCAGCGCTAGGGTTTCGGTGTACGAGTTGTACCTGCGTCCCAGAATGATTCGGCAGGCGCGTTTCTGAACGCGCTCTAGGGCATCGGACTGTTTCTGCGTCAGCGCAGTACTCCAACAGGGGGCGGCGTACTCAAGTGTCGGCCGGACGTAACCGCAGAAGATGGAAACCAAATCAGTAGTGGGGACCCCAGAACGGCGTAGTCTGCTGATAAAGAAGAGTCGCTTGCTGGCTTTAGTAACCATCTCGTTCAGCTTGAAAACTATCCCCTATATGACAACCCTCCTGAACGAGCAAGACACATAAGCCAACACTGTGTATTTTATTATATGACGCCCCTTGTTTATAAGTACTTAGTATAAATCCTATATGAATAAGAGAAATATTTTTATAATTCGATTTTAATAATTCGATATAGCACATGAATGTCCATCTTTTAACCAACGCATTTTACTAGTTTTATTATACATTGTACACTTACATAAATTGTAGTTGTAATTCATAATTTTTAACCTTCAGTAATAATTGTTATAAGTCCATGATAATGTATGTATGTACTGTTACCATAATTCAGTCTTAGGACTGCAAGTGTGACATCTATGAGTGGAACTTCAAATAAACCATTCTTATTACTATCGGCTGGTACATTCTGGCGTAGTCTAAGCAAATGCTTGAATTGATAGCGTTTAGGGTGGCTTCCACTTGAATGGGAAACCTCCCTAATTCAATAGCCCTGGGCCACACAACAGTACAATCACTACAGCATTGATCCGTCAGCATTGAGCATTTCGAAATTTTCATGGAACTTCCGTTGGAAGTGGATTTTTGTTAGAGAACTCTTTTTAAAGGAGATCCTAGTGAAGTGTCGGATTGCAGTGTCAGTCCACATTTCACAAGTCAGGGTCTATGGGAATTCAACTACTGGTGGGCAAATCAGTCAACCGTCATCTGCTTTTTGCCTATACCACGATCACTGTTATTCTCAAATTGTGTATATGTGTGATCTGTTACTTTCATTGTCACTTCTGGTAACCCAAAGCACATAAAAAATCTAAGCATTACCACCAAAGTAAGGCGAATTGACTGTCAGTTTCAGCACTGTAGAGATTCTGTATTACGCCAAGTTTGTTTCTATTGAGATTCTTACTATAGGCTTGCATACAATTGAATACAATCAGTATTGTAAAAGAATATACTAGTTAGCAGAAACAGTGTTCATCTCATGTGAAACACACGTGATACGAGGGGTGTTCAAAAAGTTCTCGGCCTCACCTAGAAAACGTCAGGGCAGTAAAATTTTTCTTACACTATTTTTTAATATAGTCCTCTCTAACTGCAATGCACTTGGTCCAATAATGTTCCAGCTTTATTTTCCCATTGTGGAAGAAGGTTGCATCTGGACCCCCCAGATTGGCCTATACCGCATAGATGACGTCATCATTACCTTCAAAACGTTGACCACATAAGTGGAACTTAAGTTTAGAAAACCGGTAGAAGTCCAAGGGTGCTAGTTCTGGTGAATTGGAAGGGTAGGGTTAGACTTCAAAGCCAAATTCGTTTGTTGCTGTCACTGACCCCTGTGTTGTGTGGACAGGTGCATTTTCATCACGACAGCTCGGTGCTTTCCTCTCCTTTTCTCTTTGACTGTTGTCGTCAACTGTCGCAATTCTGTTGAATAATACTCCCCATTGATGCTTTAACCCCCTCGCAGGTAGTCAATAATGATTACTTCCTTACTGTCCCAGAAAACAGAGGCAAAAACCCTGACAACGGACGAAACTCGCTAAAACTTCTTGGGGGGCCGGGGAAAATTCTCCATCCATTGTTTTCCCTGCTGTTTTTATTCGGGCTGAAAGTGGTGAACCCAGCTCATCTTGGGTTACAAATGTTTTGAGGAAATTGCATGGATTGGACTAAATTCGTTCATTGAACATGATGTCCAGCCTGTTTAACTTCTGATGTTCAGAAAACATTCGAGGCACCCACCATGCAGACAGTTTGTTCATCCCCAGGATGTTCGACAAAACATTGTGAACTGAGTCATAACACAGGCCAAAGAACCTGCTACATGTTGGCCAGTCTCACATCTGTCATTCACTACCATGTGATGGATGGCCTCAACTGGATTGTCCGTGGTGCTGATTTGTGGCATCCTGACATATGTTCATCTTTTGTGCTGTCCTTGCCGCGCTTGTAGCTAGTAACCCACTTCTTTATAGTTGAATAAGAAGGGGAGTCATCACCAAGTGTCTTGACCATGTCTTCATGGATGTCCTTATGAGACATCCTTTTTTATCGATATACTTGATCACAGCACACGCTTGTGTTGCGGCCATTTTGTGATTTTGCCCTTACCTCACTCATTTTCACGGGGCGTCACGTGCTAATTAATGAATGTAAAAATTTGAATTTTTGTGTGCAGTGATGTAAGACGTCATAGTATACAGCTATACCAAAGAATAGGAGTTTGACCTTTATTTTCTAGGTGAGGCCGAGAACTTTTTGAACACCCCTCGTAAGAACAAAGAATTACTTTATACAGAACTAAACGTTATACAGAAAGAGTACAAGAACGAACACACAGTCATTAGGCAAACTTTTATTAAACTCCTAAGGCATTGTTAAGATGTGTTCTCCAATGTTTACCCTTCACTGTGTAAAGACGGCTGCCAGACAGGTTCTACTGACCACGTGGATCGGTAGGTTGGCAAACAGGGTTCCCCTGCACATCACTTGCACCATAGGCAGCCTGAGAGTAGGTAAAAGCAGAACATGAATTAAGACAAAAGATTAAGACAAACGCACATGAGAAAAACTACAACCTATTCATCTAGCATATTCTCGAATGTTGATAGATTGAAGAAAGTAGTCTATAAACGTACCTGTACCTGGTCCTGGTTGTCCTGTGTACGACGCTCAGCAGGAATGTTGCAGATATTGTGGCAATGCGGACAGGTGGCACTGAGGACGAGCTGAGCCTCTGCCAGAGCCATGGCGTTATCTGCACTCACATCCTGATTTGATAACAAGTGGTTGAAACTAATCGTAGAGTGATCTATTCCGATCGCCAAATGGATTATCGGGCATTGAGCTCCCTAGGTGCTGTTGTACATACGTAGTATAATCTTTATTCACATTCCCACATCATTGACTCGCCATGATGATTGAGACTATTCGTGTTCGCAGCATATTAATTCACAGAACCCCAAAGCTTTCCTTTTTCTGGACTTCCTAAACTTAAGTTACAGCCAAACTGTCTTCGTACAGGTTCAGTTTGATAAATAATGGCGCACAAGTACTGTCTACTGGAATTTCTAAACTCGCCAACTGTTGGGCGGTAGTACAGGGAAAGTTTTAGGTAACCCACCTGCGTGTGTTGCCGATCCGTCACCGTTGCCGACAGGCGAAAGTACCTTCCGCAGTCAAAGCGGGGGCATCTTTGTCGACACTTCACTACCAGATGATAGACTTGGTCGCGATCTGCTGCCGGCACTTCAGCGTTTCTAGCTTGCATGGTTCGAGTCTGAAGCCTCCTTTCAGAAAAGTGCATTAGCCCTTGTAAAACTAAAAGACTTGGTTGTGATGCCTCGGTTTGTGGCGGTGCGAGAAACCTATTTATAAATCTTTTCATACTGATACCATGCAGGTAGAATGAAAGTATGATGCTGATACCCTCACAGGCAGGGGAAGTCCCTACAGTGTCCACGTTTCTTATTGGTCAATTTGGGGGTGTGTGTCTGTACGATGGCCAATAAGAACGAGAATCTCTTATTTCTCTGGTTCCCCAGGAGCCACGTGATGAAAGTCGTCTCGTTTTTCCGTGCGCACGCGCAGGTAAACTCCACCCACGCTCTACCCCTACCTTTCTGAAAAAAGCCGATGCCGCTCTCTTCATCGGCTTTTTCGGACGTTTGCGAAGAAAGCCGATGCCCGGGTCCAAATTTAATTAATAGGCCAGTCCCGTGCAATGGGGAAATCCCCTAGCCTCTACCAGGCACCGCGGATCGCTGGAATAGTAGAAATTGGCCGAAATAAAGGGATAGTATACCAGAGAAGATCCAGGGCCATACGGGTCTGGTGTACTATCCTACTCTCCAAGCAGAGGTTGTGGGGAATGATCGTTACCTTTTTATATATGGCCGTTTTTTTTGTCCTGATCCCCACCACCCGTCGCGTCGGTGGCCGCGGAGCTTCTCTGGCTAATGGATACTGCCTGGCCAATTTGATACTGTCTTTTTGCCACCCAGAGGGATCTGCTTGGAGATTATACTATCCCTTTATTTCGGCCAATTTCTACTATTTTTCCACCGATCCGCGGTGCCTGGTAGAGGTTACGTGCAATGGGGGAATCCCCTTAGTCTCCACGCTTCTTATTAGTCAATTTGGGGGTGTGTCTATACGATGACCAATATGACGGTGATGACCAATAAGAAACCCCGCCGTCGGCCGTTCAAAATTGCCAAACCTATTATAGCTCCCGAGTCCTACATCCTCTCCGCCAATGCGGATGTAGGACTTGGGAGGTATAATAGGCATGATAGGTTTGGTAACCAGGCTACCCGCCCGCCCCTTCCGCCCGGTCCCCCCGCCCCGCCTGCCAGGCCAGCTCAAAACGCTGAGTTGGCAAATCTTTCATTTCCGTGGGCCAATCAGAACGCAGTGAACGCACCAATTTTGCTGCTAAATAATTTCACCAGTATTGTCAGTTTCTATATCTATCTTTTGTTTAGTTTACTAGTATTTGTTTATTAAAATTCATCAGATGGAAGGGGAGGGAGAACATGTGGGTCAGATTTACCAGCTCCCTCCCCAAATTACATTACAAAATTCTAAAACAATATTTATATCATATACATACATCTTAACGCAAATAATATACAAGTATCCACCAGTGGTACACCGCAACTAATGTTGATTTAATTAATCCATTTCAGGAAAATGACATTAAGTCAGTACAGTTATGATAACATTTAGCAAGACTTACGTAAGATTATGCTTTTGTTACAGGCAATACTAAGAATAATTTCTAAACCTGGCATTTATCCACGTATTCTATACTGTTGCCAGTTCAACCAGCGGTTCTGTCTGAGTCTGAGCGTCCTTCTGACCAATATTGGGTTCTGCCTTTAAACCCCCTCCGTGCACCATCCTCAGAAGTGCCAGTCTACACCTGTACAGTACGTACACGATCGCGTGAAAAGCGGGCACCACGAAAACGATCATTACCACAACCAAATAAGCGGTCCTCTTGGTCTTTCCCGCGAAATCTAGGAAAACGTACACCTGGCTGTACTTCCTGAACCCGTCTAAAGACGAAACCCAGCACACGAAAAGCACATACGTCACTAGATACAACTCCGGATAGATGACGTGAGCAATTCGTGAGGGGATGTCACAGATAAGGACCTCCGTCACGACCAAGACTGAGTTCATGATGTGTAACAGCCAACTGTTGGTGGAGAGATCTCCACCCATGGCGGAGTAATATACAGTGGAAATGGTCAGTGCGTGGGTGCATGCGATGTTGTACAGCGCCCAGTCTAACTTCATGTACCAAGGAAGTGGTCCCGTGTTTCTGCTTTGTTCGTGGTGCCTACTTTTACTACTTAATTGGCGGCTTAAGGATTCCTGCTCCATCTTCGGTCCGTTTCGATGAAAGTCGTCGTCTTCAAGTCGGGCGGAGTCGTCGAAAAAGTCGTCGTGGCCGTCCCTTCCGACTTTGACGTGTTCCCGGAGGCAAATGGCGGCGGACACGCACATGTGCGCGGTCAGGGCCACGAACCCCCAGTGCGTGAACTTCAAGAACCTGTAAAAAGGAGGATTGGAGAGGATTGATGAATACGTGAGAACTAAGAATGTACATGGACGACAAAGGCTGTTTCCAGTGCTCCCAACTAAGAAGTACGAGGGGGATACAAACTTAGCCACCACAGTAGCCACGTTTGAGATTGTGTTCTCGCCGCAAAAGCGCCGCATACATCGGCTATCATAATCAGAAACGTAAGCAGGTGAGAATCATGTTGTGTATACGTAAGAAGAAAATCTCTATATCCTATGTCATACCAACCTATTTTCGGACGCATTGTTCACGACAATTAAACATTTGAATGGTTACAGATACAACCTACAGATGAGCTGTTTAAGATTTTAATCGTCAGGTGAAGACGTACCAGCCGAAGTTTGAGGTGATGTTGAGCACCACCATGTTACCCTGCAGCACCAGGAAGGTGAAGATGGCGGCCAGACCACGGTACACCAGGAACGGCGTCTGGTCCGCAAACCACTGCAACACGGAAACGGACGTTTACTAGAGATATAGTTTCTACCAGCTCTTGTGTTGTGATAAAGTAGTTGGAATTAAGATTTTAGACGTTTTTTTCCAGTTTGGGACATGTGAGAAAGTAATAGTATACCTAATGTCATGAAATATTCGTTCTATTGTGCCAGAGAAGGCGCGGCCCAGTATTTAGATTCACCTCATAGAACGAACAAAACGCTTTCAAGAACCCGTTTATCAAAATGAGACCAAATCGTCCATACATGTAGTTGTCATAGTTGTGCTCTGAGGCAATCATACAGAAGGCGGTCGGACGACTTTTACTTGTCATTATGTAACTCAACTCAACTCACTCACATTTACTGACTGTCATTTTGGAAGCAAAGAAATCTGTAGTTTTACCGCCTCTTGAACTTGAACGAATGACTCTATGTGGAAAGTCCACCGTACATGTTGCCTTTCAGTGTCCACCGAGGAAAGAAGTGTATGAATGGAATAACCTTTCACAGTTTGTTTACTAGTAATACTCTGTTTAATTGTTAATACACCAAACGCCCATGAAATTAAAAGAGAACGTGTGTTATAAACATACCGGTGAAGTGTAGAACGCGCTCTTGTCTGTATGACTCAGTAGCATGGAGGCAAGTCTGCACATTCGGCGGCACATTTTGGGCAAGATTTCCGGCTGTTGCTTTCTCTTGTGGTTGTACTACAGGTTGCCGGTCGAACGAGTCAAAATTACAGATGACGTCAAGGGTCATCACGTCTGTGATTGTCAGTCTTGGATCCCCTGGGGACTGTTCCATTAACAAGTTCAGGGGTGGTCATATTTTATATACTACCTTCAAAGAAACTCTTCAGACTTCTACACAACTTTTATTCCTCATGTCGTGACTGCCAAGCGAGTAGCCGGTTATTTTTCTTAAAATCGTGTTATCCATACCCACTTATAAGCTAATTTCAAAGGACTCTTCCATTCCGAGTTTAGGACACAAATGATTGTATCTTTGGAGCATGCAGCAGCGCCCCTACAGGCCATATTACAAACTGCATGTTATGTCGCCAAACTGCAAATGTTCCGTAAATCTTAAAATGATTAAGGCGCCTTTATTGTCGCGACGCCTTGCCACTTCAAGATCACGTCAGCGCAAATTTGTTTTTGTGCTACAGTATTGTTTCGGCCATGAATTCAAAACTCTTCAAAAAACTAGTTCTCACTGCCACTACATCAAACTTAAAATACCATTTCTTTAGCAGCAACTTTATATGAAGTGCTTTGACCGACTGCCTATTACACCATGCAGGTTTGAAAATTCCAGAATTTCCTAAAAAAAGGTTTAGACTACAGTGGCAATACACCACGAATTCCTGGTAAAATAAACAATGACAAGTGTTTGAGATGGTCATCAATCTCTTTTAATGAAATCATTCCTTACATAATATCAGCAGTCACTGGTCTTAATGCCGGATTTACACTGGTAAAGATGAGTGTTTCAAATATGTGTTTTTCAAATGCATAAGGCCACACCAATTTAATTTCTTGGTTAACGGATTTTTCTAGAAAAAAAATGGAGCGGGCGGGCGAAAAAAAATTAAAATAAAAACAGGCCTAGGCATCGTATTATGACCCAAAATGGTACGATAGGAGCCATGAAGTCAACACACCAGGCTGGTTCAAATTTAAACAATGAATTTTGACCTTTTTATGACACCATTGCATTGAAAGATGGAATAACTGTAACAACTAGGATGAAAAGGACTGTTTTCAACTGTTCAGGTCAAAATATGAGCATTTTGCAGTTGATTCTGAATTTTTATTTTTATTTGCAAATCAGAAAAAAATGAAGCGGCGAATCCGTTAACCAAGAAATTAAATTGGTGTGGCCTAAACAAAAGTAATAATATACTAGTAATAACATATTCTGTGAAACATAACTTAAAAGTTGCCTTATTTGGAGGTTCTAGATACACATGTACTTTAAGTGGTAGTCATATGAAGAAATTGAGATAAAACAAAAGAAAAACCCACTCTGGTAGTTTAAGTTCAGTATATAGTCTTGAATGTAGCAGTACTATTACCAGTATCACATATTGATATATACAAGAGAAGGAATGGAGTAAAAAAAGCTGCATCAATAGACAAACTTTGCATTATGTGTAAAAACATGTCAAGGTCCTTACCGTATTTACAAGATACAAAAAATGAGTTTATCTTTTCGTCACGTTCAAATCATTTTCTGAAGGCCTAAAGATCAACTGTAGAGAGTTCATCTGCATGTTTTGAATGGAAGAAAGCGATTTAAACCTGATGTCTCATTTTTGTTACTGTAAGCCTCTGTGCCTTCACAAATTCAAACTGGCCGGCATTTCACGAAGAAGTCATCCAACACTAGATGTGGGGAAACACTCCACTGGAATACTTCACAGAAGTTTGACGGAATCTTTCAAACAATCTCTTAAAATGTTATAGCCTTCACTGATCAGTAAACAAACGATACAGCTCAGAAAAATGTTCTGTGTCCCTGTCAGTATACATACAAATCAAAGCAACAGACGGAAAATGCACAACCTGGAAAATTTAAGTATCTCACAGCTATGCTACCTTTGTAACAGATACTGTGACAAATGATATGATCTACATATACATGTGTTACTATTGAGGTACGGGATAACTCGTGAAACTGTATGTGTCCTGATCTCTGTACAAGTGTGACACGGCTGTACGGGAGTGCATGGAGGGACGTTTGTGCAGATTCTGTGTGATCGTGAAGCTGTGAAGAACCTGTGCTCAGCTGGACATTCCTGTGAACTGTAGCTGTTGGCCCATCTGTGAAGATAGATTAAAGTTAATAACACAGACATGGTTTAAAATAGTATAAAAGCATATTTTTCTGATTAACCATAAATTAGAAGTACTTCCATCGACCGTGGCATGATGCATTCCTCTTAAAGCTTTACATGGGAGTGCTGATTTCTGCTGCACTTTGCAGAACAAACCAGATTTTACTACATTATATATCATACATCTTTTTGGCAACAGGATAATAAAAGTTTAGTCTTCAGTTATGAGTTCTCATCCAAAACTAACTTTGGTCAAAAGAAGCATCTGAAAAACAGTGGGAGGACTATTCTAGAAGATTAGTATGGAACTGAACTCCTCTGCAGTCCATGAGTGTGTGAACGGTGAAGGTGTGAGGGGACAGAGAGAGGAGACTTACTTCCAGTACAGGAATCCTACCCACCTGAACCTGTGTGGGGTATGTGTACGTCATCGTGGTCTGGCCGTCTGTGGAGATGATGTTGGCAGCTACAAGGGAAAAGAACAAACAGTTTGTTTGCTTAGTACTACTATTAGAAGTAGTAGGGTCTTCATTACTGATTTTGCAAACATAATTCTCAGAGAGTCATTTTCACTATATACATCGGTGCCAATAAGGTAATAGGATCAAAACTTGTCCATTGTCAAAAGTTGCAATACAGGTCACCTATATATACACTAGGCATCTTTACATCAGTTCTGTCTGAAATGAATACTGTTTCAAATACAGCTTGCAGAAATCTGTACTTTGTGTAAGTTGCGACAGTAGTTTAGAAGGTACAACAATTACAAGACTTACTGAAAGACTCATCAGCCCCGAGGTCCGACGCGAGGCTCTCATCTCCAGCACCTGTAGTGGACGTATTCATCCCTCCCTTCTCTCCTTTCATGGACTGGGAGAAACAAAAGCTGTTAGTCTTACATACTTGAAGACAAACAACTGCTTCTACATTTTATCATAACCTGGTAGGCTGTATACTAGTAGTACATGATCAACATAAATCTTTGATACAAGATTATGTTACATTGTTTTTCCTAAGGCAACAGTACAATATATAGGAAGAGAAAGCTATGCCAGAGTTTGAACCACCTTTCATTGTTCACCAGTTAACTTGACTTGTAGTCTTACCTCCCTGTACTTCTGTAGGTACAGTTTGAGTGGTTCCACGTAGCTGTCAAACCCCAGCGTGGACATGGCAAACAAGATGTCCTCCCCGTTGATGGTCTTCCTCTTCTCCTGGTGACACCTGTCACTGGCTCTACACAGGTGGTTAGGGATCATGTCACTTAGACGTTACAGCTGCCCCTCTTATAACCCGTTTACCTCTTATTACTGTTACTGGGGTGGGCTGGGGGGGATGCAGGGTTCGAGTTAACATATGCTCAGGTACAAACCTCCATTAATTTTATCACCAAATTCAAATGCTTTCTGACCCCAACCACCCTTATGTTCTGGGCAGTATGGTATTTTCATGTTAAGTGCTTGTGTAAGAAATGCACACTGAATACACACACAATGTATAATAAATATCGAGACATAAAGGTCCTTTCTTGTAAACACATCCCCTTGATGACATGGCAAGCTAGCACAAGGCTGGTCAAAGGATACTCGCTTGTGATAAAACTGATGAATTCTGACACACACTCCTGAACACACTCTTTAGCGTCCTTGGCAATCTGTGGAGCCAAAAGAAAAAATTTCAGTTAAAAAGCAAGTAATTCCACTTACCTGAATATACTTATCTATGAAAGACATTTCTATCATTTGCTTGGCATAGAAGACAGTCATCTTTGACAACATTAAGAGTAAAAGAATGTATAGTACATTAAAAATGTAATTTCATACCCTTACCTAATTTAAAGAATTAGATTTTTTCACAAGTGTATGAATTTACTCAATTGAAATGTATTCATAGTACAATCATACTACATTGCTCAGAAAATCTACTTCAACAATGAATTTGACTGGATTAGAAGGAACTCTTTCTGAATACAATGAAAAACGTGTAAAACTATGTGCAACAAACTTTCTATATAGCACTTCTGGGTGTTTACAGTTATGTTTAAATGTGATAACGTGATATTAGTATGGTGGGTTAGTATGTATAACAATATTGTGTGCACTAGAACCTATCCTTTTTTAATGTGATTCTTTTTAACTTCACAAATATGCAGATGCTATAATGCATTGTGTTTTTGCATCTTGTTAGTGGTCTTGTACATCTACGAAACATATGTTAAGCAATTTAACTGCATTTTCATGTCTGCAGGAAAAACAACTTGAATCTACATCATTTTCATTCCGACTATTCACTATGTATGTATCAATTGTTACATGCAAATGCTTACACATACGAAAACTACTCAAACATGCATGTCTACATGGAGAATGTAGGTGTAACAACAACATTACCTTTTCTTTTTTGGGAATAGCCTTTCTCATAATGCGACTAATATTGTGAATGGGCAAAAACCGGTCCTGGGATTGAGCAGAAAAGAAGTGAAAACACAAAGTTAAAACTTGCTAGGCAGGCAGGGTGGGTAGCGATATACTCAGAAACATGCCACATTACCTTTGCCATTTTGGGGATAGAGTTTTTCATGATGCGACTGACATTGGCTATAGGCAGGAATCGGTCCTAAGAGTGGCGTAAGAAAGAAGGGCAGAGAACGCAACACACTTTAGGTGTCAGGAAAGTGGGGAGGCACTCTCTTCTGGTGCAGAATCGACTACCTATTTCCTAGCTGAGTCACACATAAGCCATCTGTTTCTACACACTACCGGTAGTGGTTACATATGAGATGTAGAAAGCTTGAGCATCACATTTGATGACACAGCCACATGTTAGGCAACATCTACCCATGGCAATTAATATTAGCATCATGCATGCAGAAAGCTATACATCATACACAGAATTTCATTACAAGGACTACTGTACCCTTTCATCTGTAGAAAAGTAAATGAAGAAGGATTTCTAATTTTCTATTTAAAAATCATGAAATAATACTGCATGTTGGGGTCTGTATTGTTAAGAAAATACAAGTTACATGCTATATCATAAACAGGAAAAATGATAAACACACAACTCAAACAAATTACTTCTCACAAAGATGAATGGCTTTAGTAGAATTACATATCTTTCTCCTTTCATGGTTGTATCAACTTTAAGGAAACATTTTCAATTGAACACACATCATTTTGAAAAAAAAAAAAAAAACATTCCAGTTATACTCTTGTTACTACATGTAGCTACTTGAAAAAGCGCCATACTTTATCTGAGTTGAGGTCAGTGTGACAGAAGAAGAGAACAGAGTATAGTCACCTGTTCCTGTAGAGGCTCCACGCCGACATGTTCACGGAGGCTGTCCCCGTCTTTATGCCCTCCGTCCTCGTCACCTCCGCTCGCTATACTGTCATTGGCCGACGCACCTGTTGCACCTGGGAGCATCAAAAGTGACAGGTGAGTTTCTAGTACTAGTATAGGCTTCAGTACAACAGACTAGAAAGGATATTGTAGTACAATGTACCAAGGATAGAAGTCCTCAGTGCCTGTTCTTTTGATAATTTTGTTTCGTTTGCAAACTTTTCATCTGCAAGGTTGTTACTGTTTTGAAGAAATGAAGTGTCTTCCTATACTGAAAGCTTTTAGATGTAGACTCTATCAAAATAAACTGAATTGACAAAGATGGATTTCTCAGGGCATTTAATAGTAATGGAATGCTCAAAGGTATCATTCAGAGTGAATACTAGTAGCTCTACTTACTATCATCCAGGACATAGCTGTAGTCGTTGGTCAGGAGACCTTGTGTGCCGTCACCTCCTTGTGGGGTTCCTTCTAAGTGAACAGCCATACTGGAAAAAAAGTGGCAATGTAAGATTTGCTGGTGGGACATTGCAGAAAATCCCAGAACCTGCAGACCAATATGTGAGTTCACTTCAGTGATCAAGAAGCTTTCTGAATCATGTATCTGGTATCTGTCAGTCAGTCAGTCTCAAAAGACAATGACTAACTGTGCAACAGGATAATACAATTCCAAATGTGTTTCATCATCATGTCCGACGGCTTGTTTACAGATCAAATCGAGCTTGGTCCAAGGTTAAGTTCACTGTTCAAAGGACAAGATATGGGGACTGTGTTGTCTCTGAATCATGTACAGAGTTTTGAGTACTAGTAGTACCTGAGAGTGCCACTTTCATCTGCTGTGTGATCTGTGCCTTGGTCCATTTGTCCCTCTCCACCACCATCCATGGGTCTGCAAGTTAACCCAGAAAATGGTAGGTTAACATGTAGTGTGTGTTGATAGATTGATATGCCATACAGGAGTGTGAAGGCTTCCTCCAGTCCTAGTCCTGTGATGTACTGGTCTTCAGTTTGAGTTAATTACCAGGACATAATTCATTATACTTGCCAGGACTCTCCGATTGCCCATGATCTTCACATTGGGAAGGCTCATCATATATAAGTTACCTGTTCCACTCAGTTAAAGATGTCATTTTCACTGGGGAGACGGGGAGCCCCTGGTTTACACGAAGTAGTCATGATCCATGTGACTAGCATCAAATTATGAAAAGGATGGGGATTCTATCCAGCGTTGATAGAACTTTTGAAAGAGGTGGCTCAGGGAATGTAGTTTATATATGGGCTTTCAAAAACAGTGCAAGGCTAAAATTTTACACACCGTTAAAAACTGACCTCCCTGTGTTTTAGCTGACAATAATATCATGCTAAGTTAAGCGTGGTACTAACTGACTATACAATGGGGGCTAGTAGAAGTATATGCTTCCCACCCGTGAGTACCCCCACCCCCTCCCTATACACTACAGTATCATGGCTTCCGACTTATTCTAAACAAAGGAGTATGAGGTGGTGACAGATGGTCAAAACCTGCGGGCAGCCGTTTCGAAACGGGTATAGGCAGCAAACAGTTTGCAAACATCGTCCCTGGATCACGATCTTACTGGATTTACGTTCCACAAGCCATAAACTACAACCTATACATCACTCGGGTAGTGTGGGCTGCCGGCTACCACCGCCGCACACCCCCGGCTCCAAACGGGCCCAGGCAAAAATTACAAATGGCGAATCTTCCGTCCCCCCTCCCCATCTCCTTCGTCCCATCCCCCCGCGTTTCGCACTTTCTCGTGCATCTATCAGCCCGCAGTCCGTTTGAAAGTGCAGCTAGAAAGTCACCATTGGTGGTTAGGAAGAACAAACCCGTGTTGGAGTGGGCGAACTGGTTGGCTGGCGGGCCGGGAGCCAGTGAGGAGGGAGCCCGCGGGAGTCTGTGGTTGGTAAAGCCTCAGCCAGTCGCCGCGCAGAACTGCCGCCCGCTGGCTACAACCTCCGGAAACACCCCCACTGTAAACAAATCCTTTTTGCCATATTTTCCAGATCACACATTTATATCGCATTTTATCTCCTGTAACACAATACATGCAGTATTGAAAATGTTTTTTGTTGGAAATTAGCGGCGTTATGTTTAAAAATTGAGATTAGATTATACATAACATTGGGATCCTAGGACGCTATGACAACAGATAGAACAGCCGAATGCTAGGAATCTGGCTGTTCCCTATCTGGACAAGCCCCCACTGGTCAGAAAGACTGCCAGCCTGATACTTCTTGAATGTATAGCGTATTTACAACTGCATTACTATAAAAATTGAGTCAGGTTTTGAAGCAAAATTATACTTTGTACTTTCTTTGATGGTCAGCGAAGCCAAATATACTAATATTTTGGGTGATGGTAGTGTATAGAATAGCGGTAACCTTTAACCTGGCCGGACATCAGTCATAAATCTCCCTGTGTGAGTGCGCTGGTTCGGAACTATTTCTTATGTTTTCCCACACGTCTACAATCATTAAGTAATAAGTTCAGCCATAATTTTTACGGCTACCATAGAATCTTCACAGACACAGACCTCTAAGTTAATAAACACACTGCTTTGACCGCTGTGTCCCTAGTCAAACTTTGACTGAGGCAATGTTGTAATGATATGTATCAATCCGCGACGCCATGTTTACAAATGTTCGAGTGAAAGTTTCAGTGTAGACTGGCACATGAATGTTTTTCCCTCGAAAACAGGAAGTTTCGACGTGTTAGGCTAACCCAGTGATCACGTACAGAGGACAGGGAAACATGTTTATCACTGTGAAGATATTACAAGGCAGAGAATGTTGCATAGAAGTAAGTATATCCATGGAAATAATTTAGAAAGCAGTTTTTTGGGGAGGGGGGCCGGGGGCAAGGTGTGCATGGTGTGAGAACGGAAACAACAAGCACGTCTTCTGCTTAGCCAGTCTATCGTTGTGGGAACTGGAATCTTGTAAATATTTCGTGACCATTTTGTAGATGTTGGTCTATCATGTTGATCCAACCATTTTTCTTGACCTTATGAGGCCATGCTGTTGTATCTTGCAACATTATATAATATTTTGCTGTCATAAATAAAATTTGTATTACATCGATTTCTGTGGACTTAGAACTTTGATATATAGTGTCACCAAACGAAATACATTATAAACGATATCATAATGTGGAAATTAATAGAACCATCAAAGCCTTTTTTTTACAATCTTACAAAGCAGTGCTCAGTAAAAGTTACGAGTAGTACTAGTACATGATCAGTCAGTATCATAATGATAATATCATCTCTGGTTGTTTGTGTACAGGTGGCAGATGCAGACTCTGTTATGTCAGTCAAGCAGCTTGTAGCTAGAGAACTCGATGTGCCAGTGGACCAGCAGAGATTAGTTTTCAGGGGCAAGACCCTGTCAGGTAACGTACCATTTTACTTTCATGTACCTTCATTTGTAATAGAACACAGCTATCCAATACACTTGGGATGGGTGACTGTCAGAGAATGAAAACGTTAGGATCATACACCCTAATGTCTGTTTGTAAATTACTAGTAGTACATTCATTCATTCAGAGTGGTACTAGTATCTGATGAGTAATCATGTTACATTTATACATGTGCTAATGTGGTCAGGGGCTGAAAACTGGCAATGTAATAAAGATTAGAAATAAATTCAGTATGCAGAATGTGATGACATATACTGGTGTTCATAAGTGATAATGAACTATCAATAAGACTCACATGTATAAAATATTGGGAACTGAATTTTGGGTGAACTTTCACTTTGTGAAATTATTAACATTATTAGATTATTAGAATTATTAAAATTAGAATTATTAGGATTGTTAAAATTATTAGAAGAAATGTAACTTATGATTTACTGTTTCCACAGATTCACAATGTCTTGGAGACTACAACATAGGACCAGATGCCAAAATACACCTCATGGTTCGTAAAGTTGAGAAACAGCAAAGCAGCACAGAATCCACAGACAGGAAGGATACAACAGTACTCTGGGCAGAGACAAAAAAGTTGTTGTTAAAACATTTTAGCCCCGAAGACGCAGACAAGGTCATGCATAATTTTAGAAGGGTGAGTACATGAAATACAGTATCATATCCAAGCATTGTATGTAGCACATTAGGCATAGTGTAACTTAATGCTAGTTTTCCCTATTTCTGTGTGTGTGTGTATGTGTGTAGTGAGTGAGTTTTTTTTGCACTAACCTTTAAAAAGAGTGTTTTGGAAAGAAAATTCTACTGGCAAAATTGAAGGACATTTAATTTTCTTCTATGTTACAATTCCCTTTCAGAACTTTAAAAAGAACAGAAACAAGTGTAAGTCAGGATGAAAGTCTTTTTCGAAAGCAGAGTTTCGTAAATTGTATTCAAAATCATATGTTGTGTAATTGACTAATATTCAACATACATGTTTTTTCTCTTCCTCTAGGAATTTGAATCTACAATAGCAAGTGTTAGCCTGGATGATCTAGAAAGAATGGCAACAGCTAACCTTCAGAAACGGCATTTCCTTGGTGACCAGTCAACTTCATCATAGGACTCAATGACACCTGTGCCATTCATGGACATTTTGTTTCCCATTGGATGCTAGGAGCATTATGTGAGGAAGGAAGAGGAGAAGCTGTCAACACGTAATGTTGGAACTTTTAAGAAGTCATGTATCTTGACACTGTGCCACCAGTATGATTCTATCAGCCTTAGGTACAACAACTGAAGTATGTGACATGCACCCTAATTTCAAATCAACAAATCCAGGGACTCCAGACAAGTTTTATCCTTAGGGTCATTGTCAGGAAATTTTCCTTCATATTTCTTGAAACAATCTAGGTTAGTATTTGAGGTAACAGCCAGAGAACATCTTATAGATCACGAAATCACGGGTAACACAGGGGCAAGTGACACCTAACCATAACAATGCATATGCAGTGCTTGTGTGCTGTAATGATTTTGTTTGCCCTGTGATTTTTCCAGAGTTCTCCATATTTCCCAGCATACAAAGGCATTTGTAAAATGGTCTTTGGAACAGGGTATGTTGTACATGTACTGGTAGTGGTATATTGTTGTATTTTACATTGTGATTTTTTCCTGCTTTCTTATGTTTAATAACATTCATTGTGTCATTGGTATTGTAATTGTCTCAGCACTTACTAGTATTAGTTAGTAACCCATTGAAGAATTTGGACATCAGAAATGCAAAATAAGGTATTTATGTATATTTAGTGTTTGGCTTCATTATACTTGGTTTGTCAACACATTTCCGGGATCCATAGATCACTATGTTGCTACCAACTTGTACCAGGACTTTGGATATATCCCAAAATTACTTTGCAATTATTCCAAAATGTAATCATATTTATTTGTAAATTAATGAAGAACGTGCTACCAATGCATTGCTCTTCGTAACATAGTGCATATCGGAAGGGAATGTATCTTCTCATGTTGAATGTTGGTAGATGTACAATTTGTACAATTTCCATCCAGCGTACTTGTAATGTTATACCCACCCAATCTTGCTGCACTTAATCTTTGCAGGGCAATCTTTTTAACTGAAGAGCTGTGACAAAACCATTTTTTAAGCAAGAAGAGGGGACTTTGTTTTGAAACAAGCACCACCAGTTTGTTTATGGTGATGAACATGGCAATGCTTTACTGATTTCTGAAGCATGTTTATAAAGACATTGGTACAAGGTGTAATAAAATGAAGCAAGGACCACAAACCACTACTGCTGTTGGTCTAACTTTGTCCTCAGTGAAAGGAAATATTTTTTGTACAATGTAATTATATATTGTGAGACCATAGAGTAGAGGTCTATTTTTTGCCTTGTCAAATGTTATTGCATCATTGTCAGCATTTTTTTGGTGCAAGTCAAACAAAGGAGATGTCAGCTGACATATGATATAGCCATTGGCTCTGTTCCAAGTACAAAATGTACTAGGTTGTCTTATTTGGAGTTACACCCATATATACGAAGCATACACCTAGTTCTACCTCACGTCTACTAAGAAACTAGCCTGGATGCCATCCGGTTTGTAACGGCTATCCCGAAAAAATCTTTCGGGGTAGCCGTTACAAATCAGATGGCACCCAGGCTACTAACAAACTAATGATATGTGACATGAGATCCTTAGTGAATGTCATCTACAAAATGTAAATTATACGGTAAAACAAGGATGATCTTACATGAGCAAAATTTTTAAAAATAAATTTCAAAATGACCCTGCAATTTTTGAAATGTCAGATTTTCCACTGGATGATGAATTGTATCGAAGTTCAAAGTCTTGAATGTCGCTGCGTCACTTTGGGCACGTATATTGCACAGCACAGTGACTAAGCACTATTAAAACTGATCTTGCTCAGGATAAGGAGTGACCCAGTTCTGAGTACTCGTGTATTGCGTAATCTTTGACGTCACGCTCTACGCCCTCACCTTATCCCTACAGTCCCACTCCCGGCATGCTCAAAATACATATATATCGTTCATTTCTGGTGATTTTATCATTACCAGATAAATGTTTATGATAAAAATGTATGTAGGATACGATATGGTCATCATATTTGTAGTTTTTATGTAATAGTTTATGTACAAAAGTAGCTACAAGGTCTGTGAGGTTGAAATAGCCATCGCGGACTAGGGTAAGAATATCCCCTCGAAAAACTTGGCGCGCTGACTGCCGGGTGACCCGGGTAGCGCAGAGCCGGAGGTGGCCGACGTAAGTTATAGAAGCATTTTCACCGCATCCTGTTGCTCCACAGTACCATCAACAAAGGTGTGGTATAGGCGAGAAGACACAGTTTCAGGAAGACCGACTCCTCAGCGAGGCAGTGCCGTGACCGTCGCGGCAAGATTAAGCGCACGTCGACCGAGACCTCAGCGGGCGAACGCGCGGCTAAGGCCCGAACTCCCGCCAACATGCCTCCGGTGACCGCGAACGGCGCCGACCTGAAGGCGGCGATACAGAAGTACATCGCCGACAACAAGGTTATGGTCTTCAGCAAGTCCTACTGCCCCTTCTGTAAAAAGGTAAGATTCTCTCGTATCTTTTTTAATCGCATTGTAACGTTTCAAACCTCCAGCTTGAGCCTCACAAAAATTTGCGACCCGAGTGGGAGGGGGGCGTGCACATGTGATTTTTTTTCGTGAGAAGTCTCGTGGAATTCTTCTCGTTGTTTTAACGCACTCTCAATGGTGCGTGTTTCCTTTTGTACAGGTGAAGGACTTGTTCAACTCTCTAAGTGTGACGTACACGGCTCTGGAACTGGACCAAATAGGTGAGCTCAGATGTCATGATGATAAGACAAAAAGCAGTGAAAGTGGGCATGGGTCTAAGAACCGTATTTTTCGCTGAACTGGACCAAATTTTACTCATGTTACTGTATATGATCAAATGTAGAAACTAAAACGCGAGGGATCACAAACCCATCCTCAAAATTTTATTTCATTATGTGAATCATAGCTATAATGTTATAGCAAATAGGGAATTTGCTTGTCATTGATTGATGACAAATACATATTTTTCCTCTCAATACACCTGTCATGATGAATTAGTTAACTATTAGTTAGTATTAGTTACTATTATACACGAACAACAGGATGATTTCATATGGACATTTAAATGATTGATGCCTATAGAAAGTTTCCCTCTTAATAGCCTAAATCCATTAAAAATTATGTAGTCATTTAATCCAAGGTTTTTCAATGTACAAATGTATTTATACTTATAGTCAGCTTGTGGAATTTAAAAACCTAAGGATATAACGTTACATATACTAGTAACGTTATTTATAAAAGAATTGTCATCTGCATTTGACAACAGATCAGTGAGCAATTAGGCTATGTGTGAAAATAGAAACCTGTTGCTAGCCACTAAATATGCCCAGCAGCTTCATCGTATCAAATCATATCAAGTAGAAATAGCAACCTCTCTCTACCAACAGGTATCAAATATGGCTGTTGCTTATGCTTTGATATTAAAAGCAGCATCAAATATTGTACTCTCACAAGAAGTGACATTACTGTTCCAACCATTCAGTGTCTTAATTACTGCACTTCCTATTGGGAGTGGGAAAGCAGCTGGTTTATACAGCGTCTTTGTAATTTTGACACTTGAGTATTTGCAGAAATGACAAATCAAGATGGCTTTTCACTGTGCAAACATTTTTAGCAACAAAGGACATTGTTTGATTTGAACCGTATTGTGGGATGTAATTTTGTGTTAGGGTTTTCCTATGGAGAGTTTTAAGTGGGAGTGAATAACAGTCCACCTGGACTATTTTAGACAGAGGAAAATGGCAGTAAAACAGTCTTTCAACTACACCAATCACACGCATTGCACATTTTGTATGTTAATGGTTACTCCAGCTAGACTGGAGATTATTCCCAAAATTTAAGTCAAATTTTGCATTGAAATGAAATTAGATAATTTTCCTTTACTCAAGGTTGTACTGAATTCAGAAATGTATCTTTTGTTATTAAAAATGCAACATTTGAGCATTAAATATTTTTGTTGTTTGACAGAAAATGGAGGAGACCTGCAGAATGCCCTGCATGAGTTGAGTGGGCAGAAGACGGTTCCCAACGTGTACATCAACCAGGCGCATGTGGGAGGGTGTGACGACACGCTCAAGCTCCACACTGACGCTAAACTCTTACCCATGCTGTCAGAGAACACGCAAACGTACGACTACGATCTGATCGTGATCGGAGGGGGATCAGGAGGGCTGGCTGCCTCCAAGGTCTGAGACTTTAATTACACTGTGGTGGGGTTTTATGATTACTGTTAAGCAATATGCAACCACACACACACATACTAATATGTACAATATACAACTGTTCCTTCAATACTGCTGAAGAAGACCACTCACAGGGCCAATAAAATCTGGTCTATGTGGACAGGTGGTCACTATACACAGGATTCGTAATGCTTGCTCACTTGGAAAAATCATCTAAGGGACCACCAAAAAGTTGACAGTTAACTTGTCACAATGGCCATGTATGTAGTCACTGGTATCACAGGTTGGACTGTCATTCAGAAACCATTGGTGTTTTTCACTTAGATTTACTGTCGTTTAACTCACAGAAAATCAACCTGGCGCCCATTTTTGTTTTTCAGGAGGCAGGCAAGCTTGGGAAGAAAGTGTTAGTATGTGACTTTGTCAAGCCGTCACCTATTGGAACAACATGGGGTGAGTTTTGTTAGCTGTCAAGAGCTAAAAAGATCAATAAATCAATAATATTCAACTAGACATATCCTGCTAGCCACCTGGTGTGGATACAGAAATGGCAAAGAAATGGAAGTTGTGAAGTAAACATTTCCAGGTGCAACTGTTGCAAACAAGTACATATTTTATGAAGTAACTGGAGAGATAGAGAAAGACAGAAACAATTTGATGAATGACTACAGATTCCTAAAGGCATTAATGCTCAAAAACTGCTTGCTGTGGAATAAATAATGTTACATTGAGAAGTGATTTGTATTAGCCAAATAGTCCAAGACTGAAATCATGCAAAGCATGAAGAGACATGAGTTAATGTTGTGATTTTGTTTGTTGACCTACAGGCCTGGGAGGCACCTGTGTTAATGTAGGATGTATTCCCAAGAAGCTCATGCACCAGGCTGCACTACTGGGTAAGTTTTTCGTCACAATACTAGTATGTACAATGAGTGTTGTTTGATGAAGTGAAGAAACATTTTTTTATGAAGTGGAAAATAAACTTTGTTGCTGTCTGCCCTGAATGAACAGTTTTTGTGCCTTGAATTGGTGGGCTTGGTTTCTCTTCATCAACTATAAGGAAAGATGGGAAATGCTAAAAGTTCTTCATGATTTCTGGTATGATTTGACACATCTTTTTTCCAGTTGTGACATCTTTGTCCTGTTTTTATCCTGTTGATAGGTCATGCTGTTGATGACTCCAGGAAGTTTGGATGGGAGGTGCCAGAAGCAGGTGAGAGCATGAGTTGGCCTGTCTTTAGATGGTTGCCTACATCAGATTACTTGATAGAAGAAAAACAAAATGAAACACAGGGTTAAAATGAGAAAAGGTTGTTCGTATTCATGGTAGGATAAGGATTTCCCATAGTTATGCATGCAAATCACTCGTTTTCATTCAAATGTACAAAATGCTGTCGCCACTCTTTACGACTAGGTATGAGCCAAATCATGGACCTCATCGTTGCTTTCTTCACTTTTCCACTACACTTACTATGTTTCACGAAAAATGTACCACAAACCCAGGTTTGATTGATGACTTGAGATAAATTATGGTCGCGGGTTGGATTTCTCCCCCTAAAAAGCGGCTGTCGCCTGAGACGAAATAGAAACTTTAAAAAGCAGCCTAAAACGTAGCAATTTGATTACGGCAGTAGTTTTCTGCCTGATGAAGTTGGATGGCCAGGCCCTCTGACTAATCAAGTCAGATCGCTCCTGTCACTATTCCTGTACGTCGTGCGAGGTGGTTCATACCTGTCGCCAAGTTCTGTAACATCCGTTACCGCTCAAGTAAGACGGTCGTGCAGTTTAGATAGAGTCACATATAAGACAAGAAATTGCCATTTTGATGACTTTTAGCAAGTTTTCTAGGTTTCTAAGAGAAGATGAAAAGAGTGTGTGCTGTCATTTGTAGCTACCTTCGCTGAACAAATTGTTTTACAGTAATGAATGTAACATCCGTTACCGTTGTTTTTACTTTCAATTTTAGTTACTTCACCTGGTATATAAAAAGTCGCCCAGTTTTAAAATGTCCGTACTTATGCCCCCTTGTTCTCAAAGGATGAAGATAAAAACTGCAGATCTTCTGGAGAAATAAACAAAAACGTCCGTTTTGTAACATCCGTTACCGGTAATGGAAGTTACACCTGTAGCGGAAAAGACGTAACAAGAGATTGAATTTCCCTTCCCTATGCACCATAAACATAATAGTTGGAAATAAAGTAGAAAAAATATGAATCCGAAGAAAAATAACCCTCTGTGGCGTCAACAGACTCTACTCTTCTTTGCTTCCAAAGATATTTTTTGCTACTTCTATACACTGCATTTAGCTATCTTCATGTGTTCGATACGTGTAAATTTACCAGTAAATAATGGGTTGACAGAAGTACTTTCATAGATACTGACGTCTAAACTAATGGCTTTTGAGGTGATGTCATGAATACGTTTACCCAATTCATGCTGATGTTCCAGCGTTTTTGCCGCACTAAAAATTGCATTGTTTACATATGTCTTATCTAAGTGCATAAATTTTCGGTAACTTCCCGTGGCAATTAAGCTGTCCTTTTTTGGTAATCATTAATTGAGATGTTTTCCTAAAAAATAAGGTAGGTTTGCCTGAAAAAACAGATCATCGATTTTTCGACCCAAAAAATCACCATTTTGTACATTTCAATGAGAATGAGCCAAATGCCCTCACAGTAATGCCAAGTACTACATACGAAACCCAATGTACTGTTATTAAAATGTAATGTTTTTCTGTTCTCTCTTACTAGTGAAACACAACTGGAACACAATGAAAGAAGCCATCCAGGTTAGTTACATGTACATCTGTTACATCCAGGTTTATGTTGTTTGTAATGTGCCATGATGTCGCATAAAGCAAGAAAGCTTCAAAGCAGAGTTTAAAGACATAATTTTTCTTATTTCATGAAAATGTTTCGAATAATCTATTTTTTTTATAAATGAAGATGTTCAAGATATTACCACCTTGCATTCTACATGTATTGGTCATTTAGTTTCAATGAAATATATGGATGCTGATACGAATCAGTTTAAGTAATGACCTCTTTTCTTTTTTGTCTGTTTGTATAGAGTTATATTGGATCCCTGAACTGGGGCTACAGGGTGGCCCTGAGGGATAAGGATGTGAAGTATGAGAACGCCTACGCTGAGTTTGTGGATCCACACACTATAAAGGTGGGTATTTTCTTCTACTGTTGATAACACATACTGTGAAATAAGCTGTGTAATACAGCAAGTTGTGTGGGAAGAAATGTTTAAGTAGCATCATAGACATACTCACATAGCTAAGAAGAGGAAACAAAACCTGTGGTATTAAATAAAACACAGCACATCAGTGTAATGACTTGCAGTGAACACCTGCAAACAAAACCATGTTTACCACGATGGTAACTAATATTGTTTTGCAGACAGTGAACAGGCGAGGGAAGGAGAACACAGCCACAGCGGAAAGGTTCCTGGTGGCAGTAGGGATGAGGCCGAGGTACCCTGACATCCCAGGAGCTAAGGAGTACGGCATCACCAGGTAAGGGGAGAGTGAGAGAAGGACCTGTACTGTTTTAGACAAGTCTGGCAGGCTCTGTGTACGCAAGGTGTGACTCTTCTCAAACACAGGACCTCCATTTAATGTCTTATCTGAGGGAAGTCCCCAACCAAAGCTAAGTACTATTTCCACTTGCACAAAATTGGTGACATGGCAGGATTTGAACCCGGGACCTCTTGGTTCTGAGGCAAACACTGCATCACGCCATTAATAATTATGCCACATGGACCCCGTATAGACCCTTCAGCATCTATAGTGACCACCTGTTCACATAGACCAGATTTTATTAGTCCCCTGAGTGGTCTTGTTGGGCAGGTTTGACTGTATATGGGTTATTTATTTATTTTTAGACATTAGATTCTACATTGCCATATTCAGTATATTGGATCAACGTAACAAACACCATGCTCAATATTGTTTTTTCAACCAAAACATTTAACGTTGTGTGTCTCCTGCAGTGATGACCTGTTCTCGCTGCCCTACTGTCCCGGGAAGACCCTGGTGGTTGGTGCGTCGTACGTGGCGCTGGAGTGTGCGGGGTTCCTGCGGGGGATCGGCCTGGACACCACCGTAATGGTACGGTCCATCCTGCTGAGGGGCTTTGACCAGCAGATGGCTGAGAAGGTCGGCGCCTACATGGAGAAGGGAGGGATGAAGTTCATCAGGGGCTGTGTGCCCACCAAGGTCAGGGTTACTGACTTACAGCTTTTTTTTCTAGGATATTTTCTTTTTCACGACCAACTTTTGTTGGTGTCTACCAGACACCTTCCTCGGAGCTCCTGGCTGGAGTTCTGCTTCTTGATGCCATATGTAGCCAATATAGGTGGCGCTTTAGCATCGAGAACACATCCCAATTCCAAAACGTGTCTAAGTGTTGTGTAGCCTGCATGAAGACGGCATCTTTTTTCTTCTTGACACACAAGAAAGGGATTAAGTACTGACTGAAATGAAAAAGGTCCAAAACCTCCTTTCTCGTAAGTCGTTGGCCGCGAGCCCATTTTTCAGACAACTGATGTTATTTCCTTTTCCCCCTCTTGTAGGTGGAGCGGCTGGAAGAAGGGCAGCCTGGGAAGCTGCGAGTGACAGGGATGCAAGATGGGAAAGAAGTGGTCTGGGAGGGCAACACGGTAAGGACCCTTCTGGTGATGTAAACCCCTTTGTTAGGAAATCGTAGACAGCTCCTTGGGTTTTTTTATACCTATGGCTGTCTTTGGTGTCAGACATTTTATTTTAGTGAAAGGTTTGACCTCATTGTTTGAATTCTTTCCTCCTCAGATACTGTTTGGCATTGGGAGGGATGCTGTCACAGAAGGAATACACCTGGAAAAAGCTGGAGTACAGTTCAACACAAAGTAAGCATATCTGAATGTGTCCTTCTTCTTTTACTTTACAGTTCACTCTGTTTACATGTTCAGCACATATGAGAGTGGGCTAGCCCTCTGCTGTAGTGCTTGCACAATTATGACATCCAGAAGCTATAGAAATGGAGGTGGGCATTGATCGCCCTATACACCAAAAGAATTTTAACTAACATTGTTGTCAGCAAAATGTATGAGACATTCAGAAATTCTTGTTTTTGACTTTCAGGAATGGTAAGATCTACGGGAACGATGAGGAACAGACAAACCAGCCTCACATCTATGCAATTGGTGACGTCCTGGAGGGAAAGTTGGAGCTGACACCAGTCGCCATTCAGGCTGGCAAGCTGCTGGCACAGAGGCTGTACGGGGGCTCACAGGCTAAAGTAAACATAGCAACACTTTGTGAAACTTAATTTTAAAATAATTGTAGTAGGTATAAATTATAAGTGGAAGTTGAATCACCGCTAATATCTAACAATCCTAAGAGACTTATCTACTTTTATAAATAAAAGTGAAGACACTCTAATTATGATAATACCCTAAACTTATACCGTAAGGACCGAAAGAATATTATAATGTCACCAACTCATTTTTTAAAACTCTACCCTGGGGTTATTTCATTGTTGAAATTGACGGGGCCAGGGGGAGGGGGGGCAGTCAGGAATGCTTTCCTAAACCTGGCAGGATCCTACAGTGAAGGAAAATATATTGTTTTGTGTAATGCTTTGGGGTGAATATTTTCCTTTCCAAATGTTGTTCTGTCACTATAAGATTGCTGTATTATTTATAATACATATCTAAAAAGTATTTGACTTCTTTACACCCCCTAGACGGACTACGTAAATGTTCCCACAACTGTCTTCACCCCCCTGGAGTATGGGGCCTGCGGTTTGTCAGAGGAAGATGCCATTGCAAAATACGGGGAGGACAACATTGAGGTGTACCACTCCAACTTCCAGCCCCTGGAGTGGACCGTTCCAGGTTACGACCCCAACGACTGCTATGCAAAAATCATCTGTAATCGTCAGGACAATGTAAGTATCATTACTCTGGGAGTCTGGTAGAGATTAAGTTCAATTGAGCAGCCCAAAAGTTGAAAAAAGTTGTCTTGTAATACTGTACTTACCCTTTTGTAGGTTCATGTTAATCATTTATTTGCTGCCTGTATACTTAAGTAGGCAGAAAGCTTATAAAGCTAGTGCAAATATATTTTGTACATGGCTGTGAGTAATTTATGTCTTGGGAAAGTATAACAGTTGTTATAGTACAACAACATTATACATTATAACCAACTTCCAAATAGACTGAGTCGGTTGAGAATATAATCTTCCTGTTCTGTTCCTGCCAGGAGCGAGTGGTGGGCTTCCATGTTCTCGGCCCCAATGCCGGGGAGATCACGCAGGGCTACGGGGCTGCCATGAAGTGTGGGATGACCAAGGCTCAACTGGACACCACCATCGGGATCCACCCAACCAATGCTGAGGTAGGTATCCACATAAATTGTATAAAAGAAAAGTAATTCCTCTGACATAAGGTATGCATGTGTATCATATTTAAGGGCCATTCAGAGATATCTTTAGTCTCAAATGGTGGTATTTCGTCTCATACATATGTCAAATCTATCATCTTTTTTTCCTTAACAACAATGTTTCTTAACATTTGACTGTCAAACACTTTCATTGCATTACTTCCTTCTTTGCAATGCCCTTGTATTATATTGATGTACCAACTAAGTAATACTATAGATTGACTTGAATTCAGGAAGAGACACAGTAATTATCATAAACACATCTTGAATCCTGAAGCTCTATATGCTTTTCTGTTTGTCCAGATTTTCACAACGATGGACATCACTAAGGGCTCGGGGGAAGACCCCACCAAGACTGGCTGCTGAGGTTAAGCCCCGCTGTTGCTCGTCCCCGGCAGATCAAAAGCCACCTCTAACCTTTAAGATAAACGTACAGGAGCCAGAATTATATACATGCTTGCTGCTCAGGTTGTAAGGAACAAACACATTCTTGCTCACAAAAGGAATTCACTCTCACTGACTTGATTTCTGTGGGTGTACATCTTTACTTGTGTTGGAAAGACGGATAAAATTTAAGCGATGCTCAAATCATCCTCTTCTATAAGACACAGACTTTGTCAATGTGTGATACAATTGACAATGTCCATGTTTTAAAACAAAGAAAACACAATGTGGTATCACCACACATGAAACCATACTTCAGCCTTGTAATTTATATTATCATAAGGTGAAGCAAACATCTGGCTCGTTACTGTAACATAAGAGGTGGCAGCCATGTTGGTCTGCAAGTCAAGGGGACAAGAAGCAATAGCGGGGGTGAAACTCCAAACTCACCAAAGGTGGTGACACAGCATAGCACGTTCCTGCCGTAAAACTCAGCAGTCTTTTCAACACTGTGACTGTCAGGTTAACAGAACAGCGGTAACCATTCAAGATTGGATCACACTGATATGACGAAAAAGAGTACACTTGTAAGTGGAAATTGAAGAGAGATCTTTGTGATTAGCCTGTGTGCCATTCTGGTTACATAGTGTCTACACTGGTAGTTGCTTGTTTGCGACTATTAGAGCAGATGTAAACTAACCACTGTTTTGTTAAAGTTCTTGATGGTCAGGACAGTTGTGACTGAACAGCTGATGAGTTTTTAAGCAAAGTGCATTTATGACGGTCTCCTTTTCAAACCCAGATCTGGGCTAGAGGAGACTTGAAACTGCTGTGTGTACCACCTGGTAAACTAAGTTTGTAGATTAAATATACAATGGTACTATGTATCTTACACATTTCACCTGTATAAATGCCTTGAAGCTCTTCCAATGAAAGCTTTGAATGAGTTTGAAATGAAGCTTTTGTCATAGGTTGGTGAACTCTGTTACTATGTACCGTTTAAATTAGTGGATCACAGCCACAATTCCTTAATCACTTGTCTTCACAATCCTCAAATCAGATGATATGTATGCTCTCTAGGACAGTTTCTAAGATGACATGCAAACTTAATGTAGAAAACCTACAGCATTTGTGGAATTCTGATTTATTTTAGACGAATCAGGAAATGTGAGAAATGGATTATTACACTACTTTCCTATGCACAATGATTACAGGTAAAAAAGCCTTTGTTGTTTTCTCATTTCTGTTTCCAAGTCTGTCAGTAAGGTTGTTGTAGCCTTCTTTGTTAGTAAGTACATATATAAATAAGTTTGCTTGTGGCTAATTAACTACTTCTCGAGTAAAGTTTGTAGACGGGAAAATTACCAATAAGTCTAACCTTTTTATTGGGATCATGTAGAACTTCAATAATGGTAAATAATTTTCACTTCACCATGGAAGTTTGGTTAAACATATACCAAACAAATGGTAAACAATTATCACAAGGTTAACCTCCATGATGCATAGAATATCAGGTGTCTAAGAGCATTGTAGCATGATACAATATACACTTCTGGTACTTAAAATAGCCTGCTGTTACACCAGGTGTCTTACTGCAAGCAAAATACAATTGACGAGAATTCCCTTATCCTTCTGTGAACTGGTCTTGTTTTGTATCAACACTGCAGTATTATAACTCATTACACTCACAAGGATCTAGCACAATGCGTTATGGAAACCTGAGTCTGTAAGTAACTACATTAACCATTGCATTTGAGAATATCCTAACGTATTTTGAATTGCACTTAAGATTAGATGGATATGTATTGGTCTAGAAAATATTCTGTGTGAAAATTGGGGAACATGGCCCAAAAGGGGCCACATGAACATGTATAGGAAGACACGTACTTAACACTTACAGAGTGTTACTACTAAGATACATGTATCAATGGAAGCTCTCTCTCTCTCTCTCAGTCAATATCATCATCAAAAGATGTAACAACAGGATGTTTCAGTTCCAAATTTGTTTACAGATCAAATTTGAGCTTAAAAATACAGATCAAATTTGAGCTCAAAACTGAAGCTAACCTACAGTGAAACAGTTTGACTGGGCTATCTAACCAATGCCCCTGGTAGATCCTGCCGTGTGGACACAGCTCGACAGATGCAGAACGTTGCTATCAGAGAAACGACGATCATGAAGTAGAAGGTGCCCTCCCAGCCGTACCACTCTGCTATGGCTCCGATGATGGGACCCTGCAACACTGTACCCACACTGCCAAAACCTACAGGGAAAAAAAATGACAAGATTGTGTTATTCTAAAAATAAAAACAGAAGATAAAGATAGCTTTATAAAGCTTTAAACAATGTTAGATAGACAGAGGCTAGGTGTAACAAGTCAACTTCTGATATAGCCAGCTGCCATTGCGCCGTGTGCCTACGAAGCTGGTGTGTTATGTGGAGGGGGGGCAGTTATATTGGCTATGCTGATACAAATACAGAAGGCACACATTAAACTACAGAACAATTGGGTAACAACCTGATCAGGCCCACAGTTGAACAGCAGCATACACATGACATTAAAGGTATAAGACAAGGTTCTCACCGTTAATGAACCCTGAGATGGCGGCGTGTGCATTCCTCCCATCCTTGTCCCCCAGCTGTGTAGGTAGTGACCCAGTCAGGATGGCATCAGGCCCACAGTTGAACATCCCTGTCAGCAGCATACACATGACGTTGAAGGGTATGCCCCAGGAGGCGGTGAGGAGGAACAGGATCAGGGACAGGGTACTGAACATGATGACTGTAGACACCCCCTGCAGACTGTCACCATGGAACAGTCTGCGAGAAATAAACGGAATGATCAGGAGATTTAAAGGCATCCAATGCAATTTTAAGGTAGCAAAACAAAATATTCTGGATGAGGAAATCTGATATTGACATTTAATCCAATTTCGTAGCACATTTCAAGTGTTTGAAATAGCCCAGAAATAAGCTACATGAGGAGTCCCTTTGTTTTTTGGGTACCACCCATGAATCTGAAAAGCTAGAACCAGATTACAATACAGAAGCGACTGTTTTCTGTCAACGTACTGCATTTTTGCCTCACAGAAATCGGTATGCTATGGAATAGGGTTGATTAAACTTACTACAGGAAATTGAGTCGACTCAACTTTACATGCCTGAAACAAGGAGAGGAACGAATAATACTCACTTATCAATGAACACTCCCAGTGTTGCACTTCCCAACACACCACCAATCTCAAATGAAGTAGACAGCAACCCTGCTTGAGCTTTGCTGTAATGAAGCTGAAAAAGTTTACAACAAGTGTTGAAAGATAAGAGTGAGCCAAGGATCTTTACAGGGCTTTTAATAAAGGGCTTCTAAAAAATACAAGTTAAAGTATGTGGGCAGTTTATGCATCCATGCTCACCTCTTGAAACAAGTACATAGGCAGCCACATCAGCAGACAGTACCTGACAATCTTTACAAAGAAGACAGTAGCAGCCAGCTCTGGTAACATTCTGGGAAAGATACAGAAGAACATATATACTAGTACATCAACTTACAATTGAGGCACCTTTTATTTTTTTTATAAACACAGCATTTTGTTAAAACAACCACCTGTTAGTATGAAGTAAGGGACATATAAGATAACATATAACCTAACTCTTGGTAAATTCAAATCATCAGTACATAGACAACAAACCTGCTACCTACTTTATTCCCAACAGTTGCCAGAATTTGAGGGAAGTGGTGTTTCCTGCTTTAGACACTGGCTCTGGATCTGACAAGTTACAAAGCAGATATTAGTGGTAGTTTTGCAGGTCTGATCACACATAAAACTTTCATACATACTTATGTTAGAGTAGTACATGAACAGCAAACATTGTAGCCCACATGCAGCCATGGAATGTTCATACAAAACATACAGTGTACGAGCAAACAGGTAGCATCCAATACCTGTGAGTTTTACCTTTTGGTCCGTCAAGGTATGTTCTACAGTAGGTTATTAATACAATTTCATTCTGCTAATACCTACATGCTATTGTCCAAACAGTGTTTGGTATATTATTTGCAAGTGTTAGGAAAATATGAAAGAGATGCTCACGCCTGTATTACCAGCACTAACATTTCTTAAGTATGTCAAACTACAGGTACATGTATGTGAGATTCATTTCATTCCACGAAGTTAGCTGTGGTCAACCTCATTCTGCATTCCTGAAGACAATATCTTCTCATATCTTTCTGACATGTTAAATGATTAGCCTGCATCAGCCAGCAAAAACTCTAGGGCAGTTCACACTCAGAAGGGCCTTACTACCAGCATATAGGACAGGAGTCCTGTGTGTTCTCTGGGCCTGCAAGGTTCTCATACTCTCCCCGTAAGGAGTGGACACCATGGGGCGGCTGTAGGAGGGAGCTGTCTTTGTAGCTAACACAGGAAGTGGCAGAAAACTTGGTGTTTTAATGCACTTTTGATGCATGATGATACACATGTACAGCCAGGGTGCCATCCTCTTTGTATTCCATATTATATTTAGGGAGTGAGTATGGGAGCCCCAGGTATACAAATAGGATGGTACCTAGGCTAACCTACGTTTTGTATGTACGAAAAATGTGGAAAGTTTAAACATTAAGTCACACTTGGTTGTGATTTATATATCATTAGGCAGTTCAAAATTTCGTATGAATGTATGTCAGTCCTGTTGTACATGTACTTGGGTCCAGCCTGTCTACTTAAACTTACCTTTCCCTGGTATATCCAGCCCAACTTCCCATGGAGTGTGCAGGAAGATATAGACAAGTGCTCCCACTGCAGCCTTAAAGCAAAACAAGAGAACAATGTTACCAAAACATCACAATTCTTACATGCTTTTTGGTGTGAAAAGTTCCGGAAAAGATCTGGGATCATTCGCAAATAACATGAAATCTGTTAATGAACTTACCACTACGAGTGCTGGGTAGAAGAACACAGACCTCCATCCATACATCCTCTGTATGTGTACCTGGGGGAAAGAATATCACTCATCAACTATTTTCTGAAGGTTACAAAAACTTTCAAAACCCACAAGACTAAAATAACCAAATGTTATGGTCAATCAATGAGTAGTGAGAATACAAAAAATGCAAAAAAACAACAACTGGTCATTGATTGAAAAAACGTTTTGTATTCAGCATCAATAAATCTTGTATAATGTGGTTTCTCCCTTCCTCTTTTTAACCCCATCCTGTACTCACTGCTAGACCAGTTCCCATGATGCCCCCAGCAAAGGTACAGGTCCCCCAGATACCAAATATGGCGTTGCGCTGCCTGTCAGGGTACCAGGAGCCGAGGGCCTTCACACAGCACGGCCACGTCTGAGCCTGGAAATGAATAAGAAAAAGAGAGTGTTGATAGCAATGTCACAAATGAAATAAAACATTTACCTATTACTTTTCCAACTACATGTATTATCACAATGCCATACATGCATATTAAGTCCTGTCTGGAAATACACGGGTACTGTAAAAGGTCTTTCTTAAAAATAATCAGTTTACCTTGATTGCCCTGTTTACACTCCAGATTTCTGAAGATTTATAAATTAGAGTCATTTACACTTGTCACCTATAGGTCAATTCTATCAATGAACAGCTGTGCCCTTAAAATTGGTCAGTGCCAACTGGGATTCAGGTATTGAGTACCAGGTGCAGCCTTCATTTGCCCTGGTATCACCTTTACTCCTCTAGAGAACTTGCAGACAGAAGTTGAATACCCTACTGTATGGATTACTGATATCCACTCACTTTTGATCCCAGGTACTCAATACCTTATTTTGTAGTTTTGTATAGTTTCTCTGTCCTTGGTGCTGAACTACCACATTGTTTCTCTGTCCTTGGTGCTGAACTATCATTGCACAAGATATATATATTGTATTTTCTTGACAGACAAGGTGTTAACCTGAATGTATAATTTGTTTTTCTCTGTCCTTGGTGCTGAACTATCATTGCACAAGATAAACATTGTATTTTCAGATACAATAGATAAGGGTTTTACCTGAGCAACTCCATTGAAGAACAGCATGATCATGAGAAGGAACACGTCTATCCATGTACCAAATCCAACCTGGAAATAGAGACAAAGTTGCAACATTCAGAAACAACTTGAGGATTGATACAAACACCCAGAAAAACACCTGAGAGAGTTGCCAGTTAACAGGGAATTGATTACCTAACACTTACATGGCATTGAACATGGCAAATGCTAATACATCTACTACATTGTTAGTGGCAGGTTAGCGAGTGGTTGATGACTTACCACAGAGGCTGCTGACAGAAACAGGCACCAGGCCAGGGTACTACGGGCACCAAACTTGTCTGCCAGAGGACCCAGGATCATCTATTGGGAGTACACAAAGTGTAAAAAAATCTAAAGGTACACAGGTATGTGCTTAGGAATGCCAAGCTGATTCAATGACAAAATCAGTATGACTATCTCATTTCTGTGTATAGTTTTATCAGGTTGGTAAGTCACTGAATAAAGAGACTCTTTTCACACAATCAAGTCTTTTATTCAGCCGACATTTTGGTGACCATCTGTTACCTTCCTGATGTGCCCTGAGAAGGGGACAGACAGTGATGGTTGTGTAAAAAGAGTCTCTTTATTCAGTATGACTGTCTCCAGTTGAAATCTTTGTGATGATAACCAGTAATAGAATCATAGAACAGTACCTGCATGGTAGCGTAAGGTAACAGCATGGAGGTGTCCAGCCATCCCAGCTGTGTTTTAGTCAAACTCAGTTCTGAGGCCAGGTCTGTCTTGATCTGTGTGTAAAGCAGGGGACATGCAAAAATGGACCTTTGAGTTATCTAGGTTTAAGATGCTAATCTTGTTACAACAATCATGGAATACATACTGATTTTATAAATTGTTTGATTGATTTATCATTGCATGCATCTTGAACTAACCAAACCTGTAACATCCGTGTCCATAATATCACCAGGGTCCATAATATCGCCACCTTGAGAAATAGTGTTTAATAACATATTTTTACTGCAACATACTTTTGGTATGCACTCCTGCACACCTCAAATGTACATACCTAGGGTATGTTGCAGTAAAAATATCTTTAAGCACACTTTTTCTTAAGGTGGCGATATTATGGACCCTGGTGATATTATGGACACGGATGTTACATTTTGGAAACAAATTGTCTCTTGGTAGGATGAAGGGTCATTGAAAACATACAAATACAGCAAATGATCTATACAATTGATAACAATTATTTTATTACTTTTACCCTTTCAAAACTGTGCACATCTGCAGTGTGATTTCATGCCCGCCACATAATTATATGTGGCTATCACTGATGAATATGTAACAGCTTATAAAGCTGTAAGAGGTCATTCAAGGCCACAAGTTGGCATGGGATGGCAAAGCAGTGAAACCAAAGCAGGACAGTATTATGCATTGTTGTCTACATATTTTACTTTTCTTCAATGAAAGAAGTCATGAATAATAGGAGTCCGTTCTTACCACCCCCAGCGGTTTCCTGACCAGGTATGTGGAGGCGTACGCCACCCAGGTCAGAACGAACGTCGCCACCTGTCTTCTCTGCAGACGACTAAACGACAACATCCCGACACTTCTTCCCTCTCTCACGCACAATTTTACCCCTAAGTCGTTCTACAAACTAACTATTCGAACAGCATGGGTCACAAGGAAGGAATGAAAGTAGATAATTAGTACAAACGGCGACGTTAGATTATGGGAGAACGAGATTTTAACCCTGTTTGTCGAACGACGCACCAGCCGCCATGTTGGAGCAGACGACCCGGAAATGAACGTTCTGATTTAATTTTTGGCGGGAAAGTTTGATCCGGATTTGGCAAGAGGTCAGTGTCGGTAAGAAATACAGTCTTTCGGAAGAAATAACATTATCTGAATAAAAGAAATGCTGTCATCAAATGATTGAATAGGAAAACATGGTGTTATTGGTCGATTATGCGACAACCTTGTGAAATATTACATTATTCAAAAGCGTCTCTATGCGGACCTACTCTGCACTGCAGAATCACGGAACAGGTGCAACGGCATACTAACGTGGAATGTCATTTCTTTTATTTTATTACCCGTAAGGGAAATTAATGAGTAAACCACTCATAAAACGTTTTGGAGATGGATAGTCTACACACAACATGTTCTGTTTTTCTCCGTCAGCTATGTAGTTCTGAATCAATTCAAATGCGGTTCATCAGGATTTTTATTTGGATGCGGTGTTCATACATATTCACTTTCCCCAATGCGAATCCTGGCCAGAAGGCAATGTTTACAATCGTACGGACGGATCCGCTGTTCCCAATCGCTTCATCGTGGGGCTCTTTGTCGGGCAGTGCATTACCTGTATCTGCAGAGGAAATGTCTCAATCTCTCTAAAAGGTTAGTGTTTTTTTTTTAAAGAAATGTTTTGATTTTCTAACGTTTTCTTGTGTGATTTATGTATTCCTCAAATGTCTAAATTGAAAATTCAGGCATCGGTGAAGAAGAACAATGAAATATTCTGGATCACCATCATAATCGTCTCCTCTGGCGAAAATTCAGAACCAAGGGTTTCCATCGAGGGCGGCAAAATTTAAGATTTGCAATACCGGCACTTCATATCCATTATGATTTGTTTACATTGCATATGTAGTAACGTGTATGTAGTTAAATTTGAAACGGCTTGAAAATAACGGCCTTTGTTGCAAAAAGACGCATATCCACCGTAATAAATTATTTTTTTAGAAAACGGGACAGAATGGATTTTAAACTTTTCCGTTCTGTTATCTGGCACCACGTAGGCTTGTGCTGCAAATTGTGCATCAATTGGCATCACATATAAAAGCCGGGTAGAATATAATTTTTGCATCTCTCCCATGGGATACAACCTTTTACAGATGTGAAAAATCTAACCATAGGGAATAGACTTTGTCTAAATTTAACGTTGGGAGGTGATTTTTCACTTTCCTTGCGTGGAAAAAAGATTGATTGCATCTTGTTTCCTGGCTGTGAAAATGCTCGTGCTGGTCACATGCACGCTGCGACCGTAAATCTTGTGCGCCAAAAAAATATGTCTTTGGCAATTGCAGTAATGGGATATTGGAAATGCAATGAGCGTGTTTCATGTTAGCATACTCAATCACCTAACGCCAAGAGCCCTTACAAACAATACGCCTGCTTTGTGTAATGGAAATTGCTCCCAGGAAATTTAATATCGCTGACTGAATTTATTCCTGCATGGGCTGTGAACGGTTGTGATTTTTTTCTCTGGGCGAAGCGTGGTCAAAACCGGCTCTCATGTGCTCCTTCTGCAATTGCTAATTGATTTCGGGAGATACTAGTAGTTGACATCGGGCAATTAGGACCAGGGTCAAACGATGGGTTGGAATGAATTGCCCCCCGGAAAAAATTGTAGGAGGCTCTTAACATTCGAGTGGTTATACCTCGCGTACCGCACCTGTGCGTTAAGGAGGATTATTTCTCACTTTTCTCCGGTTTTGGTTAAGCCTCACAGAGAGGGAAAATGCTTCAGGAGTCATTGGGTTACCGACTAGTACTATAGTATTACAAATGTATGTACATTGGTACATGGAATAATCCAGTTGATTCCATTTTTGTAGGGGGTAGAAATTTTCCCTGAAAAGAACTTGCCACCACACTGCATCCTTTGTAGTTTTTTTTTTCACGTGCAGATGGCTAGGACCACTTTAGCCATGGAATAATATATCAAGTTCAAATATCGAAGATAATGTTTCATAAGCAATGTGAGCAGCAATGTTTCCAATGACAATGCTGAATATTGCATATTATAAAATGTTCTCTCCCAATTGATGCAGTTTTTTTGCTGCCCACTCTGCCAGTCACAAGATGCTATTGCTTGGAACAAACCATAAACACCAGTATAAAGGGTGGTGTGAACTAGATGTAAAGTGCTGATACACACTTTATATGCTTAGGACACAGTGCACACATTTCTGTATGCATTTAATTAGTATCTCTAATTCAATTGCCTGATAATTTGAGAACAGCTTTTTGCACTACTACTAGTACTAGTAACATTACCAATGTATTTGTGAGTCGGTATATTTTCAATTCACAAAATTTGGGCAGTGGCTGGGAAAAGCGGGACAGTTGGGGTCAAAGGAACACGGCTTTCGACCCAAACATCTGTTAAAGCGTGAACCAATCAATTTGGTATCGACCCATTACCTTCCAGAGCTGCCGGTCTTGTGCATGAATATCTTAATGTTTAGAAGACATGGGAGCAATTTTCACTTCGTGCTAAGGGCATAATGGTGTAGTTATGGTGTAGTGGATAGTGGGGGAATTTTTATGGTGAGGTGCTTGCTTTTTTTTATAGAAGATCAAAATGGAATTATTTCCTTTAGCAGTACAAATGAACTTTCATTCTCCTGTATAATGAGATTGTGGGAGTGTTGAGGCATGGGAAATCACATTTTGCTGGTGTGATCAAATATCAATGGTCGTTTAGAGCAAATAATCAGGTGTGAAAAAATTAATAAAAGACAAACAAGCTTTTGTTAGATACATGTATTTGGAAGTGGCCTAATGCTCGGGTTTTCATGATTCACCCTTAAAATACCTACTACGTAATTGCTAGTGAGGCAACCAACCAAATCAATGAATGAATAAATTCTGCCTTTACAAGGCGAAACCTTGTGTTTGCAGTTACAGCATGTACAAATCTTCTATTTGCCAGCAAAAGGGCAAGTACTCTTAAAGTAACCCTAGGCACTAACCATATCAATTTGGTGTTTGTGAGAGGAGAAAAAAAAGTGGAAATGTAAACAGCAGGAGTGCTGTCTTAAAACCAGGTTAATTCTACTTCAAGTCGGCGCAACCTTTTTGTGCTGCCCACATCCTGCTCCTTGACACCTGCAAGGCTTGCAGTGATACAGAGGGTACTGTAATGCACTTAATGTTCACGGTAGCAAATGTTCCTGGTCTGAAAAAAATGCTTGCAGAACTATATGTTCACGGTGGCGGTAGGTGTAGAAAAAATAAAGTCAGCGAATTACTTGTTCACAGTAATAAGTTCGCAGTACAGAAGTGAAGTGACCACAAAAAATGCAAACATAAAAGGACAGCGAAAAAAGTGAATTACAGCATCATATGGAAAGAACTTTTGAGATACATTCTGCAAGTCATCAGTTATTGCAAGTACAGTCAAACCTGTACCAGACACCACCTATGCATAAGGACCACCTGGCTATTGAGGCCACTTTTTTGGTAGTAACTTAGATTACATTTCCCATTGACCCAAGCATTTGGAATCCTGTCTATAGTGGCCGCCTGTCTACTGTGACCACTTCTTTCAAGTCCCTTGAGTGGCTGCTTCAGACAGGTTTGATTGTACATGTTAGCCTGGTATCCAGTCATGTGCAGCTTAGATCCGCTTCCCAACAGATCCTTGGCTGGGAAGCAGCCATTGGGACACTGAAATTTTCAAGTAGAAAGAATCTATTGAGAACAATAAACCTGTTTGTTAAATGGCATGAAATTATTAAACCTTTTATTATGCAATAAAACATAGATTTACTACAAATAGACTTTGTCTCATTTCATTCTGCATGTAGTACTCGTACTTCGTTTCCAGTCTATTTTCTTTAATTGATTAAGCACACTTGCATGTTTATGCAATACATGATGCTATGGGATCAATGTTTCAGAGTAGGACCAATCGGTTTACATAAACTTTGATCTGAATACTGCGTCCAGTTTGAAATAAAATTAATGGCAGGTCAGCTTACCCTACCAGATCCCTTGAAAGCTGAATCTTGTAGACAAAGGACCAGCATCAAACGCTCAATACACCTAATTGAACCCATTGTAGATTAAGTGGATTCAGACCCGACATGCAACAAAGAAACATGGCAGTTGGCTGATACCCTGATTGCAGCAGTTGACATGAACAATTGCTTGCAACTAACCAGGTCAAGAGACAAATGATTCTATTGGATGAACTCGGGAAGGCCTGATGAAGTGTGCCAATTAATGATCAGGCCACACCAATTTAATTTGTTGGTTCTCGGATTCGCCTCTTCGTTTTTTTCTGATTTGCAAAAAAAATTGATTCTGGTCCTGAATCAACTGAAAAATGCTCATGTTTTGCCCCCAACAGTTGAGGAAAGTCCTTTTCTTCCTAGTTGTTACAGTTTTCCCATCTATCATTGCAGTGGTTTGATTAAAAGTTCAAAATTCAATGTTTAAATTTTAACCCAGCCTTTTGTGTTGACTTCATGTTGACTTCCGTAGCATTTAAGCCTATAATAGGATGCCTAGACCTGTTTTTATTTTTATTTTTTTTTCGCCCTGTCGCTTCATATTTTTCCTGAAAAAATCCGAGAACCAACAAATTGAATTGGTGTGGCCTCAGGTACCATCTGTCTAATAAAATATGGATGCATCAAATTTTTCTCCCAGTTGAACAAGTCAACTTCTTGTTAGCACTAGTGTTATTATATTTCAGTTTTTCATTTTCATATCATATGGATATCATATGGTTGTTCTTGGATCCAGTAAAAACTGTTTGTCAGGGTAACCATTGTCTTTTTCAAATGTTTGATCACCATCATTCTGAACCATCATCTTGTACTTCTTCTTTTTCATCTTGTACACTTTTGGGAATCGATTCAAAGGCAAAATATATCCGAAAGTAGTTTCATCAGGTTATTAGAACATGGGATTTTCTTACACACAACCAGTACTGTCTCTTATCTTGCTTGCATTTAGGTGTTTCGGAATCTCTGAGGAAGGTGTCTGACAGACACCGAAATGTAAGCAAGGTATGAGACGGTACTGGTGCATGTTGTGTGTGGTTATGTAGTTTGTAGTTAAGCCCTACCATGTTGTGATGATAGTAGTTTGTAGTCAACGACTCAAGGAAGAATAGTATGTATGGCAACTGTACAAACTAATGGAGATCAGTCTAATAAACAAACAAATACTGGTTGTGTATAAGAAAATCCCAATATTTTAAAACCTCATAATCATAACTGTTACCAACAGTACAGATAAAACAAATTGATTATACAGAAATAATGAGCAAAATACAATTAAGTGTGATGCTAATTTTATGTCCATGATAACCGTACAGCACTGAAGAACCAAAGAACTCACGTGGGAGTGATCCGATCACTTTCAAATTGAGACCATCCCCTTGCAGTGCTACCGTGCTGATGACACAGTAATCAAGTTGAGTGCTGCCGTGATGGTATCAATGCTCAGGACAGGACATCGGTACATGTATCATAGCAACACAGGACGCAATCAGCAATGAGACATCAAACCTAATTGCAGTCTGCAGTTTGCCTCTATTTGATTAGTTTTAGCCAAGGTCGCCGTGCATTTGACCTACGATAATCAGAATCTGTCGTCCGTGTCAGAGGATTGTGTGTGTAAAAGTATAGGAAACTCTAATGGTTTGAATGGGGATCTAGCATGTATCCTTGAGGAACCCCTTCATATGAGTATACTCAATTTGATAACTTTAACTGACGCCAGATGTGAATTTGACCTTTGATATCCAACAAAATTTCACATCTATAATTGTTGGAAGTTTTAGAAGTTTGGAAAAGCATAATTAGGCCACACCATTTTTAATCAATTGGTTCTTGATGATGAGCAGCAATAAGCATCAACAATAAGCTGAATTTTCTACTAGAGATATTATCCATTTGCCACAAGCAAATTTCAGCTTTCTACTATGCACATACTACACTGCTATTATTATCATTGCAACTTCACAATACTTGATTGCTGGTTGCTGGAATACATTCAAGATATCTTTAACTTCAGAAAATTTAATTAAGTCTAGAAATACCAAAAGGCAGGTCTGATACATGTTGTACCAGCATCCAGCAAGTATAAGGATAGAACACACAGAATGCCTGGCAAAATGCATTTGTCTGAATTACAGCTTTTTGAATGTTATTTCTAAAATGACCTTTCCTGTTATGAGGAAATCAATACCCACGCAGCACTGAGGGTATTTGTTTGGATGAAGGGCACCGCAGAGAAGAGCCCCGTGCCTGATGGCACATTAATTTCAATTAGGGAATGCAAAATATGCAGGGGAACAGATGTCAGTGGATCAAGTTAAATCATTTTTGTTACATCCCTGAACAGCGTCCATACATCAACAAAAATGTGGGCAATTCCAGCCTCCTACTATGATCTCTCTCCTGCTGAGGAATAAAACAAATGCACAACAGCTGATTTCCAAACCAGATGAAGCCATTAGTCCAGCCTGGCTGTAGGCATGGCGATTGCACAGCATGTTCACTGCCAAATTCATCAATCGACCATCATTTCTATTCCAGGATAGCCGAGCAGATTGCCCACGTAGAGCAGGAAACTGGACTCGTGAATTCTCCATCGACAGAATGATTGAAGAGGACATCAGCATAACCAAGGGCTATTATAGGTGTTGATAGGAGGACCACCACTGGGACAAGTACCGGTACAAGCAGGACAAGAAACCTCCACTGGACTGACCCTGCAGCGATGGTTTGATGTGTAAGATATAGGAGATAACTCTTGTTCTGGTGATGCAGTGGCATTGATGTGTAAGTTGTAGTATCCAGTCTTTGTGACAAAGTGGAACTCCAATGGCTTCTGTCTCCACTTCCAAGGCCATGTGAGGGACTTTGAACTGACAGCGGCTGAGGATTCATCTGAAAGAAAAAGAAAAGAGTGATGAATGCTTGTACAATTGAAGGAGCCAGGGCTACCACTGTGACAGGTATCACTGCAATCTGAACATTCGGCTTGACAGACAAAGTTTGTTGCAATCTAAGATGTCATTTGCACTGTTCCACTGATCAGGTCTAGAGGAGACAATGCAATAATCTTACAGTAAACTTGATTCTGCTGTCACAAACGAACCCAATAATTGTTGGAATCCAAGACTTTATTCCTGAATCTGGCAAGTGGCTGTGGAAAACTTAATTTGGCAACTGCTTATACATGTAATAAGTGCCCCGAGGACTATTATTGTGTGACGAATGCTGCTCTGATGAACCGAATTTGACAGAACCAAAAAAAGACTCTCTCTGTCCGAGTCTGAAGTGGCTGTGGGGAGACATTCTGGGACCACCATGGGTGTGAAGAGCAGCTCACTGTACATGCTGGACTGCCGCATGTCCGGCCAACACAAACAGACGTGCCTGCCCAGAAAGCCTCCCAACTACAACCACAACTGGACGGAGCTGCACTACACCGCCAGTCACGGCAACGTCGAGAAGCTCAGGGCAGCCCTCAGGAAAGGTACGTGGGTCAACAGTATAATTAACGGCCTTTAAATTTAGCAGGCTCTATATCTGGGGCTTTTTTGTGTGCACTTTTTCTGACAACTTCCATTTGTATTTGGGTTCTTGTACGGCTGGCTGATACAAGAACTAGGGCACTAAGAGAAGCCATCAGCAAAAAAGCATATTTATGACACAAAATAAGCCCCATTTGTAGAGCTAGCTAAGGAGGTTAGCATGACTACCTAATGTAAGTAATATGAGGTGTAAACTCTAATCTCACTATACACAGTAATTCTATAAAGTTGATTGTTTATTTGTATGCATGACTTCTGCCATAAACATCCGATTCAGAAACCTCAACATCAGTTCAATTTTCTGACCCTCACATAGGATAAGTGACCTTCCCACGTTACGATCCACATAAATATCTTCTAGAGGTCATTTTGACAGGCTTGGCCTAGTTTTTTAATAGCATTATTCTGACATATCCTCTAGCTGTGTAAGGTATAATTCAACCATTCTATTGACATGGCTGCATATCAGCACCTGATATGTAGGCATGTCATATGAACGAAACTCGTGCTAGCCTCCTGATATGTAGCCATGTCACATGATAGGAACTTGTGCTTTTAAGCCTCCACAGTAGGCTTACAGTTGGCCATTTTGAAATATGCTGTTTTCTGATTGCATGTCAGTTAAAACTGTACCCAGTTTCTGACAGCTGCCACCTGTAAGCCTGCTGTAACTTAGGTACAATCCGATATTGACATTACAATTAGCCCAATCTGCAAGCCTGTTAACGAGGCTAGCGTTTTGTGCCACGGCCCAGTCATAACATACTTAACACTGAAAACAGTTCAATTCCCTGTTGGTTCTGTCATAATTTATTTATTTACCATTTAAATTGATAAGCTGTGCAGGGATTGGATACAGGAATCCTGTAAACTCTTCAGGGTGATGAACTTCCCTGTGCATGGTGCTAGTATTAATGTGCTAATATCTCAAGAGGGTTGCCTGGTAATCACATTAATGGTACTTAAGTGTTTTGAGGTTCAACAACTATATGTTGGCGATAAGGAAAAGTGGATTCACATAAATCAGCCAAGAACAAAATCAAAGCATCCTGTGCATTGACAAGATTCTGCGGTACCCGTGTTTCATTCCATAAAAATTCCAGTAGACAATATTTTCAGGTTCAATCTGCCATTCTGGTGCATAAAATATGGGGTCGCAAATTCCTTTATTTGTACAAGACTAGCAGGTTAATGATTGTGATTCACAATTGAATACGCATTGATTTTTAAAACATGAAATACATGTAAAACTGATTACTTTCAATTTGAAAATTACAACAGTTACTGTTACAATAAAATCTATTTTATTCAAACCTTAGACAGCCAATACATCTTCCATAATGTTTTCATCAGAGTAGACCAACTAGCACTGTTTAGTATCGGTATCTGTATTGGTATAGCCGGTATAACCGCCCTTCGGTGTAACACACTAGAGAAGAGTTGGGTATTGTGTGACAAAAAAGATGTTTCAGCTTGAATTTATGATGCAGTTCAAAGAGCAACTTCAAAGAACGTCAAGTTTGTTTTACATCAAAAAGTCTGAAACACTTGGAGCTCGAGGGTGATGTCCTTCCTAATACCTGTAACCTTGCAGCTGACAGGTTTAGATGAAGCATGTATAAGTCTGAGCCTGCAGGGCAGCTGGAAATGGAGCTGGATACCTTGCGGGAAGCAGGAAATCCCCCAGGCAGACAATCATTACTTATTAACCGCTTTACGCCGGGCGAGAGTGGCTCAGAACAGCAGCTGAATGCGCAATGCGAATGTAAGAATCTGATAATGGCACATGGTGAAATAAACATATCAATCACCTTGTACATGCATCTTTGCACCACGGCAACTGAAAAGTCACGGGGCATGTCAGAGATGATATTACTCCAGGGTAAAAAAGACTGGCAGAACATACCTGGAATATTAAACTTTCGAGCCAGTTTCCATATGCATGCAAGGGTGCTGAAAATACGCTTTTGATGTCTATTAGATGCTATGCTAAAACAGAAGGAAATAGGCAGATAACTCTTTCTTACTGAGTATTATCATACCTTTAAGTTATTATAGTGCCCAACTCTAATCTTTGTCATTTTTTTGTCAGTTGACACCATGACTTCTTGCCTTCTTTTTCCACAGGTAACTGTGATGTCAACAAGACTGACTACTATGGAAAGACGGCGCTGTACTGGGCTGCATACAAGGGTCACACAGAGTGTGTGGAGGAACTGATCCTGCATGGTGCTATGGTGAACATGCAGTGCAAACACGGCTCAACACCGCTGCACGCTGTAGCCAGCCTGTACCCTGACTGTACAGCACTGCTGGTGCAGGTAAACAACATGTATCTTTGAGTAAAGAGACTCCTTTTACACAACCAGGAGGTTTATTCAGCCTATGTTTTGGTGATGGTCTGTCACCTTCCTCAGGGAAAGTCTGACATTTTCACATTGCACAGCACAGGTGTTGCTAGCTGTAATAGTGACTTATTCAGTGACTAACCAACCTGATGAAACTATTCATGGATGATATATCTTAACATGAACATGGAGTTCTTTGATACATAACGAAGAGGAATCTACAACTAACGTTTCCATAACTCTTCTGATACCTTCTTCAGTGCTACATGGTGCTGAAATGCCATCCACTGGACGTTATCTTGCCATTCTGTTCAAGGCAACTTTAGGACAGTTCTTACTGATCATCACTTGTGTCTATGTTTCCATAGCTCCATCATTGACACTGACAGGAAGTTTAATAGGTCAAAGGTCTCAGGAAAGTTTATCAGAGGTTATCTTATTTCCTGCCATACGCATGATTTTAAAAAAAAAGTTTGCTCTGTGAAAAGCCACACGGGGCACTTCTGGGCACTGACCATAGCTCAATAAAGCAGAATCTCTTCCCCCTCCCTAAGTCAGAAACATCAAGCTTTGGGCCAGTGAGAAAATAAACATACAGAATCAGTGAGATATTCACAAAAATCAAAATAGAGCAAGATATTTACAGCTCTCAATATTTCATGAGATGTCTGATTTCTTGTTTGTAGAATGGTGCGGATGTAGATGTGCGAGACAAGTGGGGAGTGACTCCAATGTACCTGTCTGCCACTGCTGGACAGCTGGAGTGTCTTAGGATACTGGTGGACACTGGGGCCAGGATGACATACAAGAATCAGGTAGGGGAGGATTGTGGGACAGATTAGTTAGCTTGGTACATGGTAGCTAGTTCTAGCTGTTATCAAAAATATGTTGAGCACACTTTGTATTATTTAAGATTTTACTTTTCTAAAGATCTGTTTTGTATCAAGGAAAAATTCTTGAAAATTGTCCTCTGTATGCAGCTCTCCATCCATATTTGTCTCAAAATTTAATCACTACTTTGTTTAGGCAAGAGCTATTATTGGAGTTAGTTAATAACTTTTTTTTAGTTCTCTTGCTTATAAATCACTTAAAAACCAAGAAAAGAACTGAACCTGCAAGTTCTGGCTGCCCTGGCAGTGTTGGCACTAAATCACAACCTTCTCGCTCTTTCACCAGAAGACGGGGGAAATTCCCAAGCAGCTGGCGGCACACAAGGAGTTCTGGAAGTGGCTGAACCACCTGTCTCGGAACCCGCGCAGCCTGGCGCACCTGGCGCGGCTGGCCATCCGCAGACACCTGGAGGACCACCGGGAGTGCACCGTTGCCCAGCTGCCGCTACCCAGGGTCCTCACAGACTATGTCGCTCTTAAAGAACTCGATCAGTACATCAACAGGAACACCAACAACTGAGATAGCGCTTCTAAACACTCGAAGAACAATGCACGACAACATCAGTACATGAGATCTCCCGTTTCTTTAACACCCACTTTGTGTCTTGAATGTGAGAAATGTGTAAGTTGTGGGTTAAAAAGTGTGATGGACTAGTACAAGAAATGTGTACTGTGAACAGTGAAACTCACAGGTTGAGTACGATGGAGTTGTAAAGTATATGATGGACTTGAAGATATTCATCCTCTTACTCTGAAACAACTAAATGTCTCAGTCGTTACATCAAAAGGAATACCGTACTACCAGTTAGTAACAACTGAGAATGTACTTAACCAAGAGGGAGGATATCCAGGATGCATTTTCCCACTCTCAAAAGAACTGGACAAACAAAAACTAACAACAAAAATCCATGAGGAGAGTTTGAATTTTTGCATCCAATATCAGGGTACAGACATTTGGAAAGGCATAGATTTTTGGGTTTGATCCAATGTTACCACTTACAACACACCATAGAGCTTTTAGCCTAACTGAAAATCACTAAACACGAATTTTGTCTTGAATAATTTTATTATCCAGAAAGCTATAACTGAGTGAACATGGCCGTGAGTGATGAATCATTTACAGATGCAAATTACCTGAAACAGAAATCTGCCCAAAAACCATCTGATAAGAACATCAGACACAGTTAGAGATGAACACAGGATAACCAGCTGTCTTCCTGTGAGCTCTCTGTTAGAGGTAAATCTCTGCACCACACACGACAGGCTGTAGGCAAGATAAATCACAGAACATTCCACAATCTTCTTACCTGCTTCCTGAATCCATTGGTATGTGTAAGGCAAGATGCAGATGTGCCTGTACACCTGTTTTACCATCCATTCCAAAAAAAAAAATGGTCAGATCCAGTAAACAACATGGGATGTGACCTGAATTATGAGGAACAGAAGTGTGAGGCTGCTTATAATAACATAAAATCTCACCTTAGGATAGGCCAACGAAACCTTTCATGTTGATGGTAGCTAGTGAAATACAGTTACTAAAGCCTTTCCATCCAAGCTAATGAAAGAAGTCATCGTGGTATTGTCATAACCAGCAGTTGGGGCTGAGCAACACTCAAGTCTGATAGAAAAATAATTTGTAAAAAAATGTAAAAGATTTCAGTTGAAGGCATCAAAACCAATGCTCTGCAGACAGACATTCTTGCAGTATAGCTAAGACAGAAATAGAAGACTGCAAATTCTGCAAGGAGAATACAAACACTTGCATACGATTGTGAGACCTCATTCCAGAGGTAAACACATCTAGCTAAGCCATGTCTTGTATTCTATGAACAGGCTTATGCTAATTGTTTAACATGGCAAATGTTGATTCAGAATAATGGACACTTCTCCCTCTGTCACCTTACAGTCTGAGAGAAAGTAATCCTCTCTAAAATCTAAACCTAGGCCCAACCAAACCAAATCAAACCAAGAGTGTCAACTATGAGGGCTACTTGTAACTATTAAATCTGGTTTCATGATCACAACTGTATGTAGTACATGGTACTAACCAATGTGTGATTCCTAGCAGACTGCAGCTAGTAAAATCGGCAAATGTATGGCAATAGACATAATCCAATACTTGAAGCAGCAATCTAACCAATGGTAGTAATCTACTACATATATGATAGTGTTGATGCAGGCAAATTACACTTCTGACACAATGCTAGCAACTGTTGATGTACCAGCAAAATAAAACTTTCAGACTGGACACAAAAACTTCCCTAAAAGCACAGGGAAAAAGACAACAAGTATCACAACTTAAAAAGAAGCCAATCGCAAGCAGATTAAATCATCAGCTGCCTTTGTCTTGATTGTATTACAGACGATGTGAATAAAACATGCAATTTTGTAGTTTTCTATTGAATAATTTATACTAATGGCTTGCTGCAAGTCGGCACGGAAATGTAATTGATTTGACATGTAGTAACAAAAATAACTAAATGTGCGTAATCCTGTAATGTCCTCCTCTTTGATGTATGACTGTGCAAGTGTTGAGTTTGGACCTCTTGGTTCGTAATGTCACAAGGTTTAGTATTTCATTGCTGTTTGTGCAATAATGTGCTCATCTATCATGTAATACGTAGAATGAGTGCAAGAAAAGGTGCTAGTGTTTTAAGAGGAATGTTGCCCTCTTCTACGATATTTTACATATGAATCAGTGTTTATAGGGATTGCAGACTGTACTTCATACGGAGTTAAGACCTGACTTATGTATCGTTATCATTTCAAAAGTTTTAAAAACTTTGGACAACTCATTTTACCACTGGGTCAAAAATACCAAGGTAGCCTTATATAAGGCAACATACTTCCCATTTTCTTAGGTATCATAGAATCTGATGTAAAAACCTTTCAATGCTTTTAGGAGGATGTAATGTTATGAAAATTTCATTTTGGGATGTTGTACAGGCTTCTGTGAATATCTGCTAACACAGTTAGGGTATTGATCAGCTTTGGTGTTTGCGACAGAGATAGAGTGTCTGCAGCTGGCAATAAAGCACAGTAACTGTTCCGGATCTTTGTACTGACTGACCATCTGTCATGGTGCTCTGTGCTAATGCATGTCAGTTTACAAAGTGCTGGCAAATATTAGCATCATGCTTCAAGAATCCAGCTAGTGAAGTCAGCTACCTGACCTCCCCTTAGCTATTCCCCTTGTTTTGACAGAGACATACCAGGTCACCCACAATGACACAATTATCATACAATTAATATGTGAAAATAAACATGGGCTTGAGTCAAGATTACTGATTGCAATTGTCCAGGAAAGAACAAGAAAGTTTAACTTTGTATAAGTTTCACCATATACATTTGTAATATAACTCATATTGTTCAAAATCTATTCATTCCTGAATCTAATGCAGTCAACAATGAAATTCATTCAGCACTACAAGGCACTTAACATTTTATGCCAAACAGCTTAAACATTTTCTGGACATTTTGCAATAAAGATAGACAGACAGACATGACACTACACACAGGACAGGGGCACCTGGCAGCCTGCCATCAGGTCACCAGTTCTGTATGCATGCCTAACTCTCACAAGATGGAGAACAACAGATGAACACTGAACTCATGAAAGGGTCTGACAAACTCCCTGCAGGACAGACCAAGTATTGTGTGAGAATCAAACCATGCAGCTGTGTAGGAAACAAAATCTTTCTAAGGCTATGCATGTGCATAAAAATGCAATGTCATACAATATAATATTCTTGGGCAAGGGTTGCTTTATTGATAATATTTGTAACACATGTGCCTCTAACTTGTGGGTCAGGTACAGTTAACTGTTGAGGTTTTGTAAAATCAAGAAGCTTGAAAATGGATGTTTAACTTCCTGAAATTTCTTATCAAGATTTGTGTGAAAGACTTTAAATATGTGCAAAGCAAAAACAACAACATGATTTTGGGAGAAAATAATGCTAGTTAAGGTTTCAGGCTAATGGTCAGTGCTGTAAGTCTTTTACATATTAGATTAAGCCTGCAGTGAAAAAATCATCATACATGTACATGTAGTTCGTTGTTGGACAACTTTTCTTGATTTGACCTATAATTCCAGGGTCACCAGATTTACCCACTGAACAATTGATACTGCCTGCCGGCTTCTTTTTGAATTCAACCATGTAGGTAACAATATTGGAAGGCTACGGCTTCAAGGCTACATGTTACATGAATAGGCATGGAACAGTATCTCTACTCATGAAGTATAAACACAAATGGGACAAGCCTGACTCACCGAGCTTTACTTTACTTGGCAAATCATTAACCAACAGTGTTCCACTCCCTCCAGCAGACTTTGTCCTAAGTGTACTATATATTGTATAAAGTAAACAAATTAAGCATTACTGTAAGCTGAGGCTATTCCATTTGTCAAAAAGATCAGGGGGGAGAGATTACAAAAGGAGTGGAACTCTTTTTGTATCAGGGCCATTTATTATAGTGTTCCAGTAAGTACAAGACTCTGGACGGGGGGTTTAGTACATTAAGTTACTTGGGGGTATTGAAATTAAAATGGAAGGAAGAGGGGTCGAACAATTTTCCGACAGCCCCCACAAACTCTTCAAATGGAATAGGCATGAAAGCATGATGATCGTAAGATGCTGGCAGTTGTGAACACACATGCCCCTTACTCCCATGTGCCAGTAGAAGTCCTGTAAATCACGCTATTAGCCGTACAGTCAGCGACACACTCCCCAACTGCAGCCATGGCAAGAACACTGTGGTTGCTGGGATCCCTGATTGCTGTAGGAATTGGGTACATCTTATATGAACCCAGCTTTGACCCAGGTATGTAGACACTAATCTGGCAAACATACCGGTATGGCATTTTGACTTTTCACATCTTCCTTTGGCATCAAAGAAGAGTGAAGTAGCATTCAATGGTCTTTTACTAGGTTTGTTTTTCTAGTTTTGAATTTAGGAAATCTGGTGTATGGGCAGAGATAAGGTCAATGATTGTGACAATGAAAAACTGATGCTGGGCATCTAGTTGACATTTCTCAATACTAAGAGGTTAGAGAGAGACCAGTTAAAAATCAGTTGACCAACATCTTTCTGATTTCCCGAAAGAGTCCTTGCGGGGTGCGAGAGTGGTGATCACGGGCTGCAGTTCCGGGATCGGGGAACAGATGGCGTACGAGTACGCTCAGATGGGGGCAAAGGTCCTCATCACAGCCAGGAGGGAGAACAGGCTGAAGGAGGTATTAAACTAAAGATGACAAGTGATAACGACAGGATTGTCTTAAAACTTCAGTTTAAAAAAAACTGTTACTCTTAAAAAAAACAGAAGGAAAATATTTCTAAGTTAAAACCCTCGTCCTGTTGGCAGTTCTGTTATTGCTCCCTATGCTGGGATTTCACATCCTCTTGGAAATTGGTGTTGTTTTGTCTACAATTGTCTAAAAAGTCCTGAAAATATCAGTATTGCATTCATGAGAAAACAGTCCAACCTTCCCAACATATGTTGGGCACAACATTGGGGATATGAATATGCTTGAGCAGCAGGGCAAGCCATTATAGGGTTGTCTAATTTAATAAAAGCTTAACCCATGCCCCTCAAATTTTAAACCATAACTTTAAAACGTTATTCCCAAAACTCCCCTGGCAAATCGTCTTCCCCAAATGATTTGTTTTAAGTCTTTTTAGTCTGATGGAAATTACTTTTCTGGAGCAATCTGGTCTAACACTAACCCGGTGTTTCAGGTAGTGGCCAAGATGAGAGAGCTAGGTGCCCAGGAGGCTCTGTATGTAGCAGGGGACATGGGGAAGGCTGAGGACTGTGAAAGGACCATCCAGACTGCAAAGGAGAAATTTGGTATGACAGCACAAAAAAGTCTTACAGCAAACTTTCCAGAATAAAAGAAGGAGGGAATATCCATGTATATCAATCCGACATGATGATTATTACAACGTTTATGTTGCATAGCAACTGTATGTCACCATAGAGTTCATCCTTTAACAAATACAAAACATCAGCCTTCTCCCATCTTGGTTTGACAATGGATTTGATGACTGAACATTATATCTTTTTCTTGAATCACAGTCTCAACTACCCTGGGAGCCAGACTAGAGTCAGGCCTATCACTAGTGAACTGGCCATTATACGGCCAGATACTAGTCTGGCTCCCGAGGTAAGTTACTGCATTGTGATATATGTATTGTTTTCTGTAGGTGGACTTGATATTCTGGTGATCAACCACCTGGCATCAACAATCGACAACAAGTTCTTCCAGTTCCTGTGGGACGGGGACATGGACTATGCCCAGAAGCACATCCAGGCCAACTATGTCAGCTACCTCCGCCTGGCCTCCCTCGCCTTACCCTCCTTACACAGGAACAGTGGCAGCATTGTTGTGGTGGGGTCAGCTGCAGGTAATTTGGTATTTTCATTCAAATTTGCAGGATAAAGGCTGTGCACTGAAAGTATAGCCTCTACTCAACTGGCCAAATTATTAATAGACAGATTATGCCAGGCATTGGCCCGTGTTAAGGGAACTGTTTGCGTGGACCAACTCCCCTGACATAATCTGTCTATGTGGCCAATTTCTTCTCTTTTCAGGTACTTCCCAAAGCCTGGTAGAGGCTGTTGTGAAAGTGAATATGAAAGAAAGTTAAACTGTTGAGTTTGTGAATTGTTTTCCACATTTTTGCATCCTATGTTTTGACTGAGGTGGACAGAGCTTCCATAAGCATTTCTATCCTTCCTATCCACATGTACTATTATGCCAAAAAGGCACTGTAATTATATTTGACAGTGACTGTGTGTTCAGTTCATCAGACTATGTTTTGTTCAACAACAGATTATCATATGCATAAGGATGCCTAAGAGTGCTTAAGCTTTGGTTCACCATGCAATCACAAGAAAAGACCACTGCATGGACATGTAACAGTTACTTGTACTGACTCTTCCACTTTTTTCCAGGCAGATTCGGTGTTCCTCTGAACACACTATACTCAGGCACCAAGTTTGGCCTGCATGGGTTCTTCAGCAGTTTACGGCAAGAGCTTCACATCCAGAAATCCAATGTCTCTGTCACTTACATTGTGCTGGGAGCCATTGACACAGTACTTGGCAAGAAAGCAATCCACGTAAGTGTTGTATTACTGTTTACTTTGTGTTGTAATGATACTAGGGAACTGTCTGTAACAACACTAAAACTGATTTTGATGTTTTCTGAGCAGATTTCCAGTTCAGATCTATATTTCTTGGTAGCTGTGGGCCGTGGTTTTGCAAGTCATCGACGTTGGTGTACTTAAATTATAATAGGCTTCATATTTCTACAGTGGCCAAAATTGTCTTTGGTGACCCTCAACCTCATGGAGTATGATGCAAGATGGAAAAGTATGATTTCAAAGACAACAAATGAAAAATTAGTTATCTAATAGATAAAGAATAGGTAAAGAAGTGATTTTTTTAAACAAAAAAAGTCCTTTATATAATACTATAGATAGATATTTGTTTTAGTATCTTTCAAAACTTTTTGCACATCTTGCATCACACTCCAATGAAATTGGTTGAGCGATCTTAGACTATCAAATATTTGGTCACAACCTCTTGTGGAAAGAGGGTTCATAGAAACAATACAAAACATTTTCCCACTGCTGTTTCACACCAGGATAGAGGACTGGACACCAAACAGCAGATGGCTCCTGTCTCCAGCGCTGCACAGGCCATCATCCGAGGAGGGGCGACTGGACAGAGAGAGGTGTACTATCCCTGGGGACAGATCTGGACTCTGGTCAAAGTCTGGGACTTCTTCCCACAAGTTGCAGACTACTTTTTAGAACTAAGTGTGATTGATGGCCCAAAGAAATTAGACAGGTCACCATTGTTAGAATAGTAAGAACGTACTGTATGTTTAGCTGTATTTGTCTGTTATGAGAGATAAGACAGGAATAGTAGCACTTGGAGGCTAACCTAAAATTTAGGTGTGCAGGAAAAACTTTTGGTGCTCAACATAAAATAGAAACAAAACAGTATGATTTATAGGGTTTTGACTTGAGACAAGGGACTGACCAACACTTACAACTGCCAAATTTACATGCACCTTTATTTCTAATAAATTAATATATTTAACACAGATATTCAACTTCAAACTTGATTTCATTATCAAGGTTAGCAATGCTTAATACTAGTAGTGGCGCGGGAAAGCGCACGACACGAAAATAAAGTCTTATTCATTCATTCATTCATTCATTCATTCATTCATTCATTCATTCATTCATTCATTCATTCATTCATTCATTCATTCATTCATTCATTCATTCATTCATTCATTCATTCATTCATTCATTCATTCATTCATTCATTCATTCATTCATTCATTCATTCATTCAGTAGTGTCTACATTAAAACAAATAGTGTCTAAATTCAAATAATTTAAAAGTTGGTGCTATGTGTGAGCAATACACAAAGTAATGATGTAAAGTTGTGCAGCATGTCTCCTCTCCTTACTTTCTGTATGTTGGTTCCTGTTGTTGACTACTGTGTGTTGAGCAGAGCCTGGTGCCCGCTGGACGTGTCAGTCTTCAGGACCTCCCGAAGGGCCATGGTGGCGTAGGTAGAGGGCGGCAAGGTGAACTCAACCTTCAGGGCTTTCATCTTCCCTTCTAGGGAGCACAAGAAACACACAAAAATAATCCAAAACTTTTGGCACAGTATCATAAGAAAAGATGTTGATCATATTTCTTTGCTTTCTGGCTATGGAAACTTCGAGAATTACATATATAAGTTATAGTGACTGTCATCAATAAATTTTTATCCATTGACAATAAAGTAGACTTTCCAATATTTGCTTAAGTATCATGACACATGTGCAGATGAGAATTAAGAAAACACAAAATTGAAACTTCAAGCTAATTACAGTCACAGTGACTGCTCCCACCTGATGCAGCTAAAGGTGCTTCTTTTCCATCCAGAATGTCTTTGTCTGTCAGCATCAACGGAATCTTCACATCATCATAATACATGACTGACCTGCATGTATAATGAGAATGGAACCAAAATAAAAGCAATTAGAAGGTGATAACTCTTATACACACCATCAGTAATTCATGGTAATGGCATTCAAATGTCACGAAAGCAAGGTGCTTTAACAACATCTAAAACTTGCCATTTGCAATTTGTTGGTTTCATGACGATCTTCCTGTAGGCACCAGACAAGGAGTAGTCCCTGGAAACATGAAAACAATCAAAGTGTTTTTGACCATAGAAAAGTCTTGTCTGCTTGCAGTTATTTCACAATTCAGGATCTACCACACTATGTTTAGATCTAACTTTAAAAAAAGGGCATTAACAAGCCATAATACAATATTTTCCTATTACAGGATATCACCCTATGAAGAAATTAAAGAAGATTTAATTGCCAGACTGACTTGACTTTGTGTCTGATGTTGTCCATATCCAGCTGGTCCACTGACAGCATCTCTCTATACCACTCCTCAGCTGAGCACAACACAGAAAATTACAGAACTTTTTGTGAAACCACACAGTCACAGGAAAAGAATTACACAACAACAGATTTCTTTTTGTCCAATGTTTTACCAATTTGTCAGCTGGACAGAACAGAGCAAAATTTTGTCAGTCACCCATTATGTTAAATCATAACAGTTTGAAATGTCCATTGCAATCAATAGCTTGTAACGATGGCCAGCTGTCACTAGCCAATCACGTCACCACCTACAGTCAAGAGGCAACATGATTGGCTGGTAACTCTCCCTCCAACTACAAGGGGGTTATCTGATTGGTTGGTGACTGATTCATACAAGGGACAGACCTGGCATGAGAGGATGAGCAGAAAAGAACTATAAATGCTGAGATGTCTCATAGCTGTACCTTTGTGCTGTGGGTAGATGACATCATATCCAAACAAGGGAAAAACAACATCGTGGATGGTGCAGTTTTCTAAGTCTCCCTCTGTTAACGCCTTAGCTTCAGCCCTCTGGTCTCCATCTGTACAATACACACCAATTCATTTGTCAGCAAAACATCTCTTGGGTGGCACCTATAAATGTTTAACAGGTCATGCCAACAAGCTCCATGTAGATTGAAAAGATAACACAGTAACTGCAAATAGTGAAACATTTAGATAGCTGCTCAGCATGGAACTATAATACAATTGATAAATTGAATGATAACATTTTTGCTATATATTAACATACTAGCTATAATGTTTACCTTTGTTTGTGAAGTGGACAGACACACGTCTGTTAAGAGTAAAAAAGACTTGTACAACTCTTTCCATTTCTGATGAAGACTTTGGAATAAAAAGTCGAAACTGGTAAATTGATAGTCTCAGCCGTCATCCTTCTGATGAACTCTTGACTAATAAAAAAGACTTGTGTAAGAGAAAACGCCCAACCTTTCCTGTCCTGCAGCACCAGATCCCCCACCACTGGCTGGAAGCCGTACTCCTGCAGCCTCCTGCTCACCACACTGTTCCAGATGTAGCTCTGGTAGCTGTGAACATACAGCATCCGGGTGTTCCTGGGGATCTGGGAATACAGGGCGAATCAAAAAAGGCACCAATCTCTTTAAACAATAGGTTTGGTCATGTACAGTCAACAATACATCTTAGCACTCAATCATAACACAATGTTCCATGTGCAGCATCTTGTCAGTTAACAGCACTCAAGACGTATTGTATATTTATCACTTTAATACACTCAATAAACTTGAAAGAATAAACTCCAAACTATAATTAAGTATGCAACTAGTTTCTTATAACTGTAATACAGTTACAGAAACTAATTATAGTATTAATTATTATCATAATTATGAAATTTGCTGTGTTACCACCATTGCACTTAAAAAGTGGCTCACAAACAATGTTTAAATGTACATTTATATACTTATTACAATGTAGATTCAGATTCAGAAGGTTGAGATTTGCAACCAAAGACATGAAACCACACAACAGATTCATCCCAAACTCACAGATGACAAAGCCCCCACTAAGTCCTTCCCATTTTTCACAAGCCCCTGCAGAAGGTGGCCCTCTATATCCTTGGACATATTTCTCTTCGGCATCCTCTCCAGAGCACCCTTGGCATCCCTCGTCTTCCACCAGTAGTCCCTGCAGGCTGACACTGCCCCCTCCTGGTGCTCTGTGGTATTGCAGGAAGACAGAGGACATAAACTTGCAATCGATGTGCCATCTGCAAGATTTGAGTTTTCGAGGATTTCCGGAAGTTATGAACTATGAATTAATGTGAAAAGTTATCCTACCTCCTTCCCTTGGCTTCAGGATGAGCTCTATTGCCTCTTCCCACTTACTGTGTAGCAGGGCTCTGTGAAGAAAAAGGAACAAGAATGAAAGTTTGGACTGTTGAGCTTCCAAAACTGGCTCCTGCCCTCCAGAGGCGATGTGAGCAGGCAGAAAACTGGCTTTTTGACCAATATTATTATTTTCTAGCTATTCCAAACCAAACCTCCAGACAAGGACGACAAGATAAGGTGAAGGTGAAACAAACCAGCTGTTCTGACATGCGTGGGTGATCAAAGAAAAAGTAGAATACTTTGAATGTAAACATGTTGATGATCCAACTGTGCATTGAGAAGTTGATGTGTTAAGATAACTGGTCCAACCTTACATTTGCTCAAAGACAATCTTAAGAGCATGATTTTAAAAAGTCTGTTTATTCCCAAAAAATAGTATAGCAAAAGTTACTAAGCTGTAGAGGAGGTTAACAACCTGTTAAATGTTGTTGTTGGAATCTCCTGTTGGTGCGACAGATGAGTAGGCGTACCAGTGAAACGCCTACTCATCATATTCAACAATGTTAATATTCATGTAACTACTCTCAGACAATCAACCAATAAAAGGCTTAGAAGTTTTACAGCTTGCCGGAGAAAGTTAGACATTTAGGTAATAAGATATGCCAAAAAAAAAACAACAGTTACTCAAGCAACTGGATATGATTTTGGATTTTCCAGTTGCATTTAGTAACTGTTTTTTTGCATGTTTTACAGCTTGCTTCACGAAAAAAGGCATTTGAAGGCCACAACCTTCAGGGTAAACAGCCTGCTGAATCTTAATATTCATGATGATGATGATACTCAGAGTCAGACAATTAACTCAACCATATAAGTAATGCTCCTTTAGTGCTGTTGCCACAACTACACGGTAGCCAGTCAGAGTAGCTGGTGTGTTATGCCTGTGTTTTAGCTGGCGTGTTACGCCGAAAGGTGGTTATACCGACTATACAGATACAGAGTACACATCCTACAACAAGCACAACTGTGACAGAATTCCAGAAAGACCATCGTGGTGAGAAGAACCACGGCCAGCTGAAGATACCGGGGTATCAGCTTTGGATAAACTTCAAAGGTTAGTGTCTTCAGTAGCCAGCGGAGGTTTAAGCTTAGCAAAAGATGCAAAGAATATTATTGTATTATTAGCAGCAGCTGCCATGTAGGAGGGCTGTAATCTATAAAAGGCCAAGGAAAAAAATGTTGTGTTTCTGCATGGTTTCATTCCTGAAAAAACTAGGGTTGGTAGGTACTAGGTAGGGATTCTCTTTTTAGATTTTGGCTGAAGTGATCCAACAAATACGGATTAACAAATGTAAAGACCAAATTCCTAATGATCAGGGCTGTCTCTGGGAGTGTTCCCTCCATTTGCTTGTGGGGGAAGGACTACTGGTAATATAATATTAAATATAATTCACCCGATTTTCTCAATGAAATTTTGGTTCTGAGGGTGAGAATCCTTGAAAAAAGGGTTTGAAATTCAGATATCAGATTCATAATTTCATGACTTGCCAGTGGTCAATTGTAAAAAAAAAAGGCTAGGGTCTACGTTGCATCAGAATTTTGCCTGTTGCAGAAGACATCTTTTCCGGCAAAACATTTGGAAACTACAGACGGATTATTAGCGTGAATAGGACCTTATGCCTAAGTGCTATGCACAATACATACGGGTTTCGTGCAGGTGCGGTATGTTGAGCCTGGTATGTTCTGCCGATGTGATGCCTACCCCCTCCTCTAGCCTGACTAAATCACACTCCTGGCAGCCGCCTGCCCTAAAGGTTGCCGCTCCCTGTCATTAACTCATGGCTGAGAGGAAAACACAGGCTACCTACTTCTCTTGTTTATCCCACATTCACCCTAAGGCTTCCCAGTTCACCTTGAATGCACTTTTTTTTTCTAAATTCCTGCCTTCTGTTTTTTCAGGTGTGAAGACAAAATGGGAAGAAAGTTAAAGGAAATGCTCATTTTTCTCCTCATTCTCCTAAAGGAGCCCAACATGCCAGAAGCAGCAGATTGTACCTGTGATGACATAAAGGCCTGCGGTTGTACCAAACGGGGGCTCCCTGCCGTCCCTCAAAACCTGCCAACATACATTACTTGTTTAAATTTGAGACAAAACCAGATCACAGGCTTAAAACGGTCAGAGTTCTTAAGGTATGAGTACATGATAACTTTGCACCTGAATAAGAATAAGATAACTAACATTGAACCCGGGACATTCTCAGACCTAAGGAATCTCCAATATTTGGGCCTGCAACACAACCACATAGCTGACATTGTGCCTGGGATATTTTCAAAACTGTTACAACTCAGATCGTTAAATCTAGCTCGCAATAGAATAACTAACATTGAACCCGGAACATTCTCAAACATGTTGAAACTCAAACATTTACACCTGTATAGCAATAAGATAACTAAAATTGAGCAAGGGGTATTCTCAAACCTGTTGAAACTGGAAAAGTTGGACCTGTCATGCAATAAGATAACTAACATTGAACCTGGGGCATTCTCAAACCTAGCTGATCTCCAATATTTGCACCTACAAACAAACCACATAACTAAGATTGGGCCTGGGATATTCTCAAACCTTCTCAAACTGAAATATTTGGCCCCATTTGAAAATCAGATAACTAGCATTGAACCCGGGGCATTCTCAAACTTAACAAATCTCCAATATTTGAACCTGCACTCCAACAACATAATTAACATCAAGAATGGGACATTCTCAAACCTGTTGAAACTGAAAAGGTTGGACCTGTCTCGCAATAAGATATCTAACATTGAACCTGGGGCTTTCTCAAACCTAGCTAATCTCCAGTACTTGAACCTGCACTCCAACAACATAATTAACATCAAGAATGGGACATTCTCTAGTCTGCTCAAGCACAAACAACTGAGCCTGTACTCTAACAAGATAACCAAGATTCTTCCTGGTACACTCTCAAATCTTCCGAAGCTCAGTGAGTTGTATTTACACTTAAACCAGATTTCTGTCCTTCCCCCCTCTGCTCATCACGTGTTGTCATCTATTGAACTTGTTAAAATCCACAACAACCCCTGGCAGTGTGACTGTAGGATGGTTCCTTTCAGGAAAAAGATGACTGGTTTGCATCCATTTGAAAACCAGATAACATGTGTCCATCCTATAAACTTTTTGGGAAAACAGCTGAAGGAAATCAATCCTGAAAAGCTGACCTGTGAAGAGTCAAGCATATCTACACTGCCCAAGATTAATACCAAGGTTTTTTCCACATCACCTGAGGCACTGATACCTTCATTTGGCAATCCTGAACCTACAGCGCGTCCTGTAAGCCCCAGATATGCCACATTGCCTGTTGATACCCAAGCCTTTAAAATCACATCAGCTGTAGTGTCCACATCTTCTTCACTTGTCAGTATGAAGAGCAATGCTGTGGGCTCCCCATCTGCCACACAAACCCTCACCTTGAATAAATCGACTCAAGGGCCCACTATTTCTTCTCCTGGTAATTCCAAGAGCAGTGCAAGCTTAAGGGCAGCACATAATGTAGGCCCCACATCTTCCTCCATGGCTTTGATCACCCAATGGCAGGTCACTACAGTTACAATGGCACTATTAACTCCACCCCTTGTTATCACTGGTGCACCAGACAAACCAGGAAGCACAACCCATGACGATAATAGCAAATCTGAAACCAGCTTCCCCCTGCCCATACTCATTGGCTCTGTAAGTGGTGCGGCTGTTGGCTCTGTCCTCATTGTGTCTGTCATTTTCACAATCTGGTACAAGAGGCGGTCCAACAATTCTCCTTCAGGCCCCAAACCTATAGCTACTGATATTTTGAGCAGCACAGCTACTGCTGCAATAAATAGTAGTTATGAGCAGACAGGGCAGGGACAGGCTCAGGCTATCCCTGAATCCTCAAATGTCAGGAATCCACCACCGTCCAATAGCAACGATCCTCCCAAAGATGAGCCTCCCCCACTCCCTCCTCGCTGGAAAGGTGCAGCTATGGCACAAGAGAATGACAGTTTATATTCACACACAGTCCCACACCACTACCAACCTCTGAAAAAGACCAGCAATGAGCCAGCTGATGCTAATAATGACACCCCTCACTTCTGCCAACCCCTGAAAAAGACAGAGAATGTCAATGGGCCTGTTGATGCCAATGACTACTTGATATTGGTACCAAATGCCAATACTAGTACGTAAAATTTGTTCTAAACATCATAGACCCAAAGCACTCATCGAAATATGCTCCTTAGGCCACACCAATTTAATTTGTTGGTTCTCGGATTTTTTCAGAAAAAATATGAAGCCACAGGGCGAAAAAAAAAATAAAAACAGGTCTAGGCATCCTATTATAGGCTTAAATGGTACGAAATGAGCCATGAAGTCAACACAAAAGGCTGGGTTAAAATTTAAACATTGAATTTTGAACTTTTAATCAAACCACTGCAATGATAGATGGGAAAATGATTGGAACAACTAGGAAGAAAAGGACTTTCCTCAACTGTTGGGAGCAAAACATGAGCATTTTTCAGTTGATTCAGGACCAGAATCAAATTTTTTTTTGCAAATCAGAAAAAAACGAAGAGGCGAATCCGAGAACCAACAAATTAAATTGGTGTGGCCTTATCATGGATTTCACTTAAAATTTCAATGAAAAGTCTAACTATGATTAAAATCACCTAATTTCCTTTATTTTATATTCTAGCCCCTCATAAAAAAACTTCAACAATGAGTACAAATGAAAGCGAAACAACTAACCAAGCCCTACCCATTCTGTTGTGGACAGTAGTAATAAATTGAATGTAAAACTTGTAGATCAAACCTAAGAAATAGTCTAGGGAGTTGCAAAAGCTGTGCAAAAGTTAGTATCTTAGGTTTCTCCTTACTTATCCTTCACATAATTAAACCATGCCATCATTTTACGACTACGACTGGCAGTTTGAAAATTCTGCCATAACTGCTGACCTTTGTGACCCTCTGTGGACCTATTAAAGCTCTAGAAGGGGTAAACGACCTGTTAAAATGTAAATATTCATGTAACTACTCTCAGACAATCAACCAAAAAAAGGCTTAGAAGTTTTACAGTTTTTTGACCAAAAAAGGAATTTGAAGGCCACAACCTGAGTAAACAACCTGCTGAATCTTAATATTCACGATGATGACGATGGTGATACTCAGACAATCAACTCGAGAATGTAAGTAAGGCTACTACTGAGTGCTGTTACCAGTCAGAGTACACATCCTGCAACAAGCACAACTGTGACAATTCCAGAAGGACCATCCTGGTGACAGAGTCACAGCCAGCTGAAGATATCAGCTTTGGATTAACTTCAAAGGTCAGTCTCTTCTGTAGATAGCAGGGATTTATGTTTAACAAAATATGCAAAGAATTGGATTATTGCTCCTGCCATGCAGGAGTGCTGCTAGCTATAAAAGTCTGAGGAAAAAATGTTGTATTTCTGGTTTCATTCCTGAAAAAAAAAAGGGTAGGTAGGTAGGGATTTTTTAAAAGATTTCGGCTAAAGTGATCCAACAAATACAGCTTAACAAATGTCAAAACTGAATTGCCTCATGATCAGGGCTGTCTCTGGGAGCGTTCCCTCCAATTCCCTCCAATTCCTTGACAGTTGACGGATCGTCATGATTTTTGGATTTTGTAGCTTACATGATGCTCGATATAAATTATGTGACAAGCATGCAAATATGGATGTAATTTGCATAATTGATGGGGAAATTCTATAAATCAGCTGCATTCCAAGATAGGACTATTGAAGCTTGTGAGCTTGGCAATTGAGAAAGAAACACAGGCAGATATTGATTATGTAAATGAAGACTTAATTTGCATAATTAATGAGAAAATGTTATAATTATGTAATGATAACTGCCTGGAATTTCATACTTGTGGTATTTGAAAGTTCAGTGAAGGTGACCATCATTATACATAATGTTTTTGAATCAATTTATGAGAAAATGCTAGAATGGCATTGTTTGTTAATATAAGACTGTCTTTTGGTTGAGATTTAACTTGAAAATATGATAAACTGATATAATTCATGAAAATGAGGATCCTATTTGTTAAATTGGGGAACAAAGCATAATTTGTCAGTCATAAAGATTACCCAGTAATATCATTTGGCGAAGGTAAGAGATCGGGGAACTCTAGTTTTCATGTATTTCTTGCTCCATTACTGCATTTTGTAAATGAAGTTAGACCAATTGTCTAAGACAACCACTTTTCCCTGGTCCCATGGATGTCTGTATTAGACAAGTTTGACTGTACAGCATATGAATACCGGTATGTTTCTTTATTTATCCAGTAAAGTTGAGACTTGCAAAGCATGCACCATGACAGACTGTTACATAATATAATACATAAAACTTTCATATTGTCAAATCTTCTTAAGTATTCCAAGTACTTCCTACTCACTGCCACTGTCACTTCCAAATACTTCCTACTCACTGTCCAGTGTACCCTTGAATGGCCTGCACTTACTTTTTTTTATAAATCTGTGCCTTCTGTTTTTTTTTTTTCAGGTTTGAAGACAAGATGGGAAGGCAGTTCAAGGAAACATTAATTTTTCTCCTCACCCTACTAACAAAGTGCAACATGCCTGAGGTGGCAGGTTGTAGGTGTAATGTTGTAAAGGCTGAGTGTCACAGTAAAAAACAGGGGCTACCTGCCATCCCGCAAAACCTGTCAGTATCCATCACTTGTTTGGATTTGGGAAGAAATCAGATCACAGCCTTAAAACGGTCAGAGTTCTTAAGGTATAAGAATATGATAACTTTGTATCTGAACAAGAATAAGATAACTGACATTGCACCTGGGACATTCTCAAACATGTTGAAACTCAACTGTTTAGACCTGTCCAACAATAAGATAACTAACATTGAGCAAGGGGCATTCTCAAACCTGTTGAAACTCGAAAAATTGTACCTGTCTGTTAACATGATATCTAACATTGAACCCGGTGCATTCTCAAACCTACCTAATCTCCAATTATTGTACCTACACAACAACCTCATAACTAACATTGAATCTGGCATATTCTCAAAGTCAAACCTGTTGAAACTCAAACGGTTGACCCTGTTTGACAATAAGATAACTAGCATTGAACCGGGGGCATTCTCAAACCTAATGAATCTCCAATTTTTGAGCCTACGTTTAAACCAGATATCCGTCCTTCCCCCTTCTGCTCATCACATGTTGTCATCTATTGGTACTGTTAAAATCCACAACAACCCCTGGCAGTGTGACTGTAGGATGATTCCTTTCAGGAAAGAGATGACCGGTTTGCATCCATTTGAAACCCAGATAACATGTGCCCATCCTGCACACTTCTGGGGAAAAAAACTTAAGGACATAAATCCTGAAGATCTGACCTGTGAAGAGTCAAGCATATCTACACTGCCCAATATTAACACCCAGGCACTGGCACCTTCACTTGGTAATCCCGAACCCACAGTGCGTCCTATAGGCCCCAAATTTGGAACACTGCCTGTTGACACCCAAGCCTTATTCACATCATCCGCAATATCCACATCTTCTTCTATGAAAAGTAGAACTGAACCTACAGCACATCCTGTAGGTCATGTATCTGCCACACTGCCTGTTGCCTTGAATGAATCGACTCAAGCACCCACTTTTTCTTCACGTGGTAATAGCAAGAGTAGTGAAAGAGCAACAACACATATTGCAAGCCCCACATCTTCCTCCAGGCCTATGACTACCCAATGGAAGTTCGTAGCAGTTACAATGGCGCCGTTAACTCCACCAATTACTATCACAGGTGCACCAGACAAACTACGAAGCGAAAGCCATGACAATAATTGCAGACCTGAAACCAGCTTCCCCCTGCCCATACTCATTGGCTCTGTAAGTGGTGCGGCTGTTGGCTCTGTCCTCATTGTCTCCATCATTGTCACAATCTGGTACAAGAGGCGGGCCAAGAATCCTTCTTCAGGCCCCAAACCTATAGCTACTGATATTTTGAGCAGCACAGCTACTGCTGTAATAAATAGTAGTTATGAGCGGACAGATCAGGGACTGGCTCAGGCTATCCCTGAATCCTCAAACGTCAGGAATCTACCGATGACCAATAGCAACGATCCTCCCAAAGATGAGCCTCCCCCACTCCCTCCTCGCTGGAAAGGTGCAGCTATGGCACAAGAGAATGACAGTTTATATTCACACACGGCCCCAAACCACTACCAACCTCTGAAAAAGACCAAAAACATCAATGAGCCAGCTGATGCTAAAAATGACACCCCTCACTTTTACCAACCCCTGAAAAAGACAGAGAATGTCAATGGGCCTGTTGATGCCAATGACTACTTGATATTGGTACCAAATGCCAATACCTAAAATTTGTTTTAAACATTGCACACACACACAATGCACAGTGGCTGAGCCAACTAATGATCATGGTAATATGCTCCTTATCATAACTTTCGCTTAAAACTTTCATCAAAAGTTTATCAACTATGATTAAACTCACTGGATTTCCTACAATATTTGCATATTCTAGGCCCTCATAAAAAACTGCAACAATGAGTGCAAATGAAAGCGAAACAACTAACCAAGCCCTAACCATTCTGTTGTGGAGATAACTTTTGGACAGGAGTAACGTATTGAATGTAAAAGTTGTAGAACAAACCTAAGAAACAGTCTGGAGAGTTGTAGAACCTAAGATGCATTCAAAAGCTGTGTTTCTAGTGTTGTAATAAATAAGTATTTTAGGTTTCTCCTTACTTATCCTTTACATAATTAATATGTAATAACTGTAAACAAGGAATATGTCAAACTACAAAATGTATCAAAGTTTAAACCTAAATATCCAACTCAAGAAGTGTTATAGATGTAAAGAAATCTAAAACATCTGTACCAGAGTTGACAATGACTGAAAAATGGCTGAAGGGGTGAGAAAAGATCTTGTATAAATGACATACCTGCCCACGTGGTGTGAGGGCACAGACGTTGTACCAAACCTCTGCATTCCAAAGTAGTTGATGAAGCCGTTGTCTCTTAATGAGCTCATCCCAGCTTCTATCTGTTCTGGCCTTCCTGTACAGTTCCTGAAAAAGGCTGGGGCTACATTATCAAGTGCCTATAGTATTGTCTTAGTGCCTGTACTTACCGTAGTTGCACTAAATGTGCATATCATATGTAGTACAATGTACATGTATATAATTCCATGTTAAGTGAAACCTACTTCAACAGACAACACTTTCAAACTTTTAAATCTAAAAAATTTATTAGTGACCAAACTTGGATTAGTATGACCTACGTGATGTATGACTTATTATTTGAATATGATACATGTACATGAATTACATTGTAAAAGTGTGACTTGAATTTGAAAGGAACTTAAGAAACAACAAAAAGCAACTTACAAAACAGCAAGATATACAAAACTCAATTCTTTGTCAATGACATTTATTAGAAAAACTAGTGAGATTTTTTGGCACCCAATATCTTGGTTAAGCACAAACAGGCTCACCTTAGTACAATGGTAAAGTGATTGCCGCTAAGAAGCCCCAGCTTTAGGGGCTGTTCAGTATATCTGAAATGGAAATATCACAAAAGATTATGTTTAAGAGTTTAGTAATCCTTTCTCAATGTGGGAACAAGACGTAGAACAAAATGTACAAGACAATACAGTATGTGAAGAATTCCACGTACCTGAAGTTTCCTATAACTACATTTCTTGTCTGCTTGTTGAGGTCACAAAATCTTTCTGCTGCTATCCTACAAGGTACAGTTGTAAGACAAACCTTACCATGTATATTTTTTTATATATATCAACAAGGCAATTGTTGTTTTAATCATAAGGGTGTTTATGTTCAGTAATCAACGATGATACAGTGAGTTTGTGATTGTAGAAGTCCAGGAAGACTATACAATATATATATATATAGTAGCACACTACTAATGAATTTTCAATAAAGTGTCAGATTCCAACACTCTTTGAAGCTTGTATATATTACTGTCATTATGAGGAAAATTGCTAGCATTCTGACAATTTATCCTCCTTGATAAAACCTACATGTTCCAGACTTGGTTATCTGGTGCAGGAACATTCATGCCATAATCATTCATGGTATCACTATTTCAAAAACTAATGAATAAAAAGCCAAGCCACTAATTCAAAATTCTCTAAAAAAAATTCCCTGTCTAAGGACATATTACAAGGAACATAATGTAGGTAATTCACATGACAGTGTGTACCTGTATGCTGTTACCTCTTGTACAGTTATCGCCCTTTTGTCCTTTGTTCCTGCATATGCAAAGAAGCCAGGCCTCACCCTAAATGCACAGATTGAGTATACTAAATGTGTGATCGAGATTTATCAAAACCATTATAATGTATGTCCATCAGCACACTTGACAAGTATCTGAACAAAGGAACAAAGACACAAATCACACAGGTGTTAAAATTAGGGTGTCAGCTGATTTAAATCTGAAACTTTCTTCCTTTTCAACATGTTACATTAAATGTGTATAAACATGTTTAAGCATATCTTAATATCATACTAATGTCTCACAAGCAAGTGTAGCCTTACCGCAGCTTCATAGCCAGTAGGTTGATGGCGTCCATGGTGTCCAGGTTCTCTTTATACAGGACAAACTGACAGTAGTCTGGTCTGCCTTTGGGCCACTTGAACCTTTTCTGTACTAAAACAACAGACCATATGCACACATAGAGTGTATGAGTTAACATGACAAATAGCATGCAAGTATTTTCCAATCTGGTGCCTTATTTTTTCAATGTTATAATTTCATGCTGGACACCTCATCTTACACCTCATCTTCAGATCCAAATATTTTAGCCTCTAAATAAATTCATTCAAATACAAAGTAACTTCAACTTTATATATATTAACAAGTATGCCATGTTTCACCACCACAAATACAATCTGGCCAAATTTAGGAGTGAATACGTACATGTCATTATAATCAATATGTAATACAGGTACTGTACAGTTGATCAACATCTTACCTCGGGCCTGTGAACCTTTTCCATATCTGACCCTGATGACCTTGGTGTCGCCGACCTCCAAGGTCTCACTCTGCAGTTCAGAGAAGAGCTCCTTGATGGCGTGGTGAACTCGGGTTCTCTGCTCCTTGTCTTCTCCAACCTGAGAGTGACAGCAAAGTAGAATCAGTAAAAAAAAAACAACACTTAGATACCAGATATCTTTGACCAATTGTTGACATCACACTTCAGAAAAGCCATGTGACAAGTCTCACTGGGTCAGTCTCCTGAGGAAAGGTGAGAGCATTTCCCTTTGTGTTGGAAGAAAAGTTTTACCTTTAAACAGATACAATATGTATAGCTACAGTGGAAACTGTCTAATAATAGTATGTATAGTGTCCACTAAATGGACTAGAAGAATTTAATGGCAGTAGACAGAAGGCCACTGGACTGGATTCTTCACCATTCTTAAGTCAAGGGGACCACAATGGCCTAACATGGGTGCCAGACCATTTCCAGGGCCAACATAGTCCAGTTCCTTGAATCCGGGGCCAACATACCCCCGAGAAAACTACACCACATTATACCACTGTTGGTTCAAGACTAGCATTGGTTGAGGTAGTCGTTACAGTATCACAATGCAAGAAAAGAGGAGAGGCACAATTCTTCACGTTCTCACTTCAATATCAACAGTAGCTGACTTGTCCTTTGATTCCAGCAGGTTTTCCAGTTTCTGCTTGTCTTCCTGAGAAAGCACATTGTCAACACTGCCGGCAGCCTGGGCACCGCTGTCTACAGGTGGGGATGTGTCGGTCAGCTGGACAGTCTTCCCCTGGACATCCACCTCTCTCACCAGGAAGTCTGAATACCTGTGACAATGGACAGCAGATATTGAAGCAATGTCTTTATTGGTTTGGCTATTCAGGACACACAGCCAGGGCAGCCTGTGGCTATTGCGAACAGTTTGCCCTGCTGACACAGACAAGACATTACAATATCATACAACAGCTCCATATAATTTATGTGAAGATATTGAAGCACTGACACAACCAGCACATAAATTGTATTTAAATGACAGCATTACCATTGTCATGACACAGGGAATTCTGCTCTGTGTCAAGTACTCTCTGGTGTGGCTAGGCTAGCAGACAACAGATCGAAAGGTCACAAGTTTGAAATTCCTGGCTAGACATACTCCACCATGCATGGGTACCTGACTTCGGTTGGGGAAGGAAAAGGAAGTGGAAGGAGAGGGATGGGCTTTAATCTGCAAGCAGATCTTTTTGGGGCTGTTGGCCAATAGTGTTGGCCAAGCTTTATCCATTTTACAGACTCTCTCCATTTGCATACAATCTGGCAAATGGATACAGCCTGACCAATTTGATACTCTCTTTGCAGCCACCGAAAGATCTGCTTGGAGATTACCCCCGGTAGATGGGCTCCACTGTGCCTTACAATGTAGCTAACAACCCGCTGTCCCTACAGCCTCAAAGGCTAATTGGGTCCCGGACCTTTACCTGTACCTTATCAACCTCCTCACCTTTGTTTGATGATGCCTGAGAACCCCTCATGTTTGCTGATATATTCTGTGATGCCGACGTCTGTCTCCCTCTGTGCCAGCAGGTTCACTCTGCTGGGAACCTTCTGAGCCGAGACACTGGTGCCGACCGCACTACCTTCCTCTGTATCTGCCTCACAGCTAGCGTCATTGCCTTGTTTGTCATCTTTCAGTTGCAGAAGAGAAAGAAAATCATTTTTAATGAAGTTAATCACGTCCCATGTCCTTTACCACTTTATGTTGCACTATTCACTAGTTTGAGAGATAATATAGTATTTCAAATTCCACATGACATGTTCAAATATACTCAGCTGTATCATTTTAAAGAGCATCTAAATGTATCTACCAATAGATAATTAACCAATGCACTGTACAAGAAAAAACTACTAGCTATTGTAGCATGTTTGGTGGCAAATTACAAGAGTTAATGAACAGAACTTGAAAAAATTACAATTAGTAAATAAACGTAGTGAGAAATATATCATTCCTACCTCCCACAAGTTCATCAGTTTCTGGAGTCTCCCTAGTAGCAGTCTGCTCTTCACCTTTATCAGGGATATCCTCAGACACTTCTGATAATTTGATCTTTTTAGCTGATTTCTCTGGTGGCTCAGAGTCTAAAGATCTCTTTTCTTGTTCCATATCTGCCATATCCCTATAGAGTATAACCGTTATAACTGTTAAGTATAACGTGTGACTATAACATATCTACAAGGACATTATACTATACACAGATGTGTATATTAAATGTCCTTGATATCTAGTATGATCAGATGTATGCTAAATTCTAGTGCCTCAACACTTTTGTTGGCTTTGTTATCATCAGGAAGTTACAGGTTTTGTGCTTCTAATATTGTACCTCAACAAGCAATCTGAGATAGCAGACTTCATCCCATACTAGTGATAGGCGCCCTCTGCCAGACCACACAGAAACTGCAGCATGGAACCACAGCCAGGCACACATACATGTGAGTGCATGGGACAGTCACGCCACAACGTATTACTTCATATCATGGGGTGAGGTGGGAAGTACAACGAAACGTTGTATACATGTGGTTAGTTTAAATAAATCAGGGAAACTTCCACGTGCACGAAAGAAGGATAAGAAAGAACCAAAGCAAAGTTTACCTCTCGCCACTTTCCCTTGCCCACGGTCGAAACTACACCTACTATTCCCTGGCCCTGCACTTGCTTACTCTGCTAGCTAACTCCGCTGTTGCTTCCTATGTGCTGTGTGTAGGTTAAAAACCACACAAGAAACCCAGATTCTGTAGTTTTGCCGAAAACCAGAAAATTTCGATTTCCCTCTTTCCACGTTTGACCCCTGAGCCATCCCACAATGCATCGTAATCACCCAGGGCGCAGGCGCGGTGACCCCAATTTCAAAATCGAGAAAAAAGTTTGAGAATGAGTTCCAGAAAAGGTGAGCAAATTGGACCATTTTCTCGGCTGTTTTTAACCGTGCCCCGTTCCGTCTCGGTCAGGTTTGTTAATGTGTATTCTTCTGATTCGCAGTGTTAGCAATCCAGGCCCGGAAAAAGCGGACAAAAGCGCCAAAGGGCCGACTGAAAAATGCGGCGTACCGGGACCGCAATCGGCAGGCTGGCAAGGGACAGGGGTGAGTAGAGCTGACATGTTGTTCGATGTACTTGTCAACATCGCAGATTGATCAACTTAACTAAATAAACACTGCCCTGTTTGCTGTGCTAATTGGTATCATCCCGTCCATGACGAATATTCGCCAGCAGAACGGCTCGGAGACCACACGGTCTCCTGATTCATCATGAAAGACCTGCGTCCCGCTCACGCCCGCTATCCGATATGGCTTCCTACAATCGTTTTACCACACTATTCATCATGTTCTAAACTAGCTAGCCATTTCCCCCATTCGTGATGGCATCTAAAACACTTTTGTGCGCCAAATTGGCAGCTTTCCGCCGCTCGCAGGAGCTTGTCGGCGACCTAAGTGTGTGAAGATTGTGTCACAGCTGAGAAAAGCGCAGTCGTACTGTATTTGCGCGGGAGGACAAGGTTGTGTGAGGTCAGGGCGTGTGTCTGACAAGGCCAAGCCTCTGACCCTCACACAGGATGGCTGTTGTCAGTCCTGAGTATCGTGTACCCTCACTTCATGCTTCCACATATTTATCCTAAGTATTAGACAGATCTATGTCCCTTCTTAAAGGCCAGGTTTGTAGTAGTACATTTGACAGCAGCCTTGAAGGCATGTTGAGGATAGTGTGCAGTACTGTGCACCAATGTCAGTTTAGTGTGTTAGGAATCTTCACTGAATGTTTTCTCATGTGCAGTGGTCCTTTGTGCCATCTAAATGACCTTGTTTGTGTAATTAAGTACACCTGATGTGACAGCAGACTTCATGTCTGTGTGTTTTTCTAATGTCCTTGGTTTTACCAAGGAGGTTTTGTATTTAACCTTCTTGGTTTCACCATGTAGAACAATATAAAACATAATCTACTCTCCTGAAGTCAGTAACAAGTGCATGTTTTCTCATATTTATTCTGTAACTATGTGTAAGATCTGAGATCAACTTGCACCAAGTCGGTAGCAGTAATGGCCTACCTCCGTACAAATCATCGCAAGGAGGCCTTTGATCATTTAGCTTTATGTACATATATCTATATCAAGGACATTATACGACATCCTGGCATATATGCTGTCAAAAGTTTTAAGTGTTGGAAACTTTGTATTGTAATTTGTAGTGTGTTGTTTTACTGCATGCTGGTTTTGTTTTTGTTGCAAATCTTAACCCCACTCCCCACCCACCCACAGCAGCAACTTTTGAATCTCTGTTCCCAATATATTCTAGTTCAGCAAGCCATACTGTTGGCTCTGACTATTATTTACATTATAATGGTCAATTATTTTGTCAGATTTGTTGCATCTTTCTAGGAAAGTGGCACCTATGACCCACATAAAATGACATAATCAATATTGCATCAAGCCCAGTAGAAAAACATAGGTAACAGATCACAAAAAAATCAATGCTGTTGGGTGTTTCAGTGTTTGTTGAGGCCCATTCTCAGGCCCATGTGAGACAAGTTTGCCAGAAACACCCCAGTGATACCGAGAAAATGGGGAAGCTTATTACTGGTATTGTATACCTCTGTCCAATAAATGTCCAACACTGTCCTCTGTCCGTTACTGTTTTAGGCAGTAAAAGTGTCCCAGAGTCTTGACTTGGAAGGGCAAGTATACTGCAAAATAAGGTGGTAAAAGACACCACTCTCAAGTGTTTGCTTAACTGAACTGCCAAGGAAAAGAAATCCCTGCTATATGCCCTTGACAATGACATTGTGCAATTCTATCTCAAAACACTTTTTCTTCACCTTTATTAAAACATGGGGATAGCAGTTGATACCTCTGTTGACTGTCCACATATCTTTTGGAACAGATCATCTACTTTTTATGTCTCTAAAACCAAAGACTCTTAGTTTTGCTAGTGTGCAGTTTTAAGCCTTGAAATTTTTCTCCATTTTTGCCATTCCCAACAATGTGTAGTTATTTTGTTTCTGGTATTAGATGTATCCCTTTAATGCATTTTTTTGTTAGCTACATTATTTAAGATTCAATATTATCCTAGTGATTCACCTCTGTTACTAAGTGTTAGTGATTGGTCTATTTCTGTGCAAGCAGTTGATTCATTCATGCATTGTAACAGTATGGCCACACCATACAAGGTTAGTGTGTACTGTCTGTACAAGGCAGCTTAGTGTACTGTTTCCGGTTCTTAGCTTGTCCACACTGCTTTCCCTCAAGTCTGAGCAAGGGGATCTAGGTTGTTTATAGAAACAAACACAGATAGACTCCATGTGTGCCTAACCTAGTATCTGTCCCCAGTGGGGAAAGACAGGACATGCTATAGGTCATTCATGGGTCAGGATATGAGACAAACATGCCTCTTATAATTACTTTCCTCAGTTTTATGTTTGCTGTTTTAAATTGTCTGGGATGTCTGCCTTTTCCCTGCCTTGTTAACCTTTTCTCCAACCACTAGCACAGGCGAGCCCTTGTAGTTCTTCTGTGTTGCACTGTTTCAACTGCCAGAAGAAATATGGCACCTGCTTTGAAGATATATGATACATGTGTGTTTGATATAGGATGGAAGGTACCACTGCACAGTTAATCCTACAAGGTTGAGACTGCATTAGTGTATTAAATGGGCTGCTTTTGCATGATACTCATGTGTCAGTGTTGTCCTAAAAGGCCACACCATTTTATTTCCTTGGCTGCTTTTATTTCCTCAATTGATCATGTTTTAAGTAAAAATCTGGTGAATATCATGAAAAGAAAACAGAGAGCCAACAAGGAATTGAAATTCTTGATCCTAATTATATATGTAACTCTCCAAAACTGTTTGTACCAAGGTAAGACTTTATAATTTTTTTCATTTATAAAGAATTCTTAAACCACAACTTGAATTGGCATGGCCTAACAGAGTGATCATTGTACCAAGAAACCAAACACTGTATTAGAGCTTTCCCATATCTCATACAAGTAGTATGATACACCTACTATGTAATGACCCAGAAAATGTGATGGTCGGTGCTAGTAGTACTTGGATTGCAGTTACAGTGAGATTTGATGAATCGTGCAGATCGTCTCTGTCCTGTTGCTTGCGTTGCATCAGATCATTGATTTTGCAGTGACATTGCAGTCAGCCCATTTTTGTAATAACGCCTGCCTGCTATATATTGGCACAGTGGCTTCCTAACATGTTTAATTTATGGATGTCTCAAGTATTGCATTTAGAGTAAGCGCCTTATTATGCTGACCACTTAATCTTGTTGCCAAATATGTCCTTTGTTGTTACATTTTAGACACTAATGTATCTCACATCCTTCTTCTACCATCTATTTCTGTGCCAGGCAGCTTGTTGGTACATTTTAGCAGTGCAAAGCTTTAACTATTAGTATACAGGACCTATTAGATAACTGTACACATAATATTTGTTTACATTACAGATCTAGAGAAATCTGAATGAACAGGATAGGTGATATTTTCCCTAATCAAACAAATTAAATATTTTACTGGCAGAAGAAACACTGAACTAATTTCAGCCTGCCCAGATATTTGATTATACTATAGTATAGGATTGAAGTTGGAAGGGTCAAAAATGGCAAACAATTGACAGCAAATCTTTGCCATATCATAACTGGATCTGAAGCTTTGTAATAATGTCTTCTTCATATTGAGGCCAGATATATACATTGTCCATGAACAGTTGTTGGCCTTGATTTGATATGGTCTGGCAGCTTGGCATTAATTTAAAGGTCATGTCTTCTTCTACATGCTCGAGGGACTGTCGACTGCCCAATAAAGTGGCAATACATGTACATCTTGTTCCAGAGTCCAGTTCAATGGACAAAGATCAGTTAAAATAGCAAAGTCCAAGGCCATAGAGCTTTTTGTAGCGGGACTGTCCTATATAATTATCAATTTGTTTATGTTATCTATATTAGTAATCACCATAAATTGTACATATATATATAGTTTTTGATTGATTGTTGAACAATTTTGGTCAGCTTTCTACATATCTAAAAGATATATGTTTTTCGTTGTCACTCTGGGATATATTGATATTGCAATATCTAATAAATATGGCTAAAACTTTGTGACTGCACCGGTGTGTTATTGATTTTAAGCTTAAAAAATAATGTAATGATATGCACATTTATGTCATTGTAAATACATGTATGTAGTTCATATTTTGTACTGGCTTGAGATAGTAGGAAGTTGCATTCTCTTCTGTCCCTGCAGGCCTGTCTAGTATGTTAGATCAGTGCCATATGTTATCTGTTTTGCTTGTCAATACTATAGAGTGCTTGTATATCTGTTCCAGAAATACACCAGAAGTGTTCTTATGTCAACACCTGGAGTACCCTGGACAGTTTTTAACTTGAAAATTCCAGCTTTGGCATTATTTACAGTTGACATAGTTCAGAACCTAACCTGGTTACCTTCCAGTTTTATGATATCCTGCTGTGGTAGTGGTTTGTGTGGATTGTACATGCAGAAGTGGGCATAAACTAATCAAGATGGTACACAGGCTATTGAGAACTGTCTTTAGAAACAGATGTTCCTACATGTTCTGACACAAGCACTGGCAGATTACTGGTTTTACAACCTTTGTGATCATATTTTTATCAGACTCAGAGGTCTTAGTCCCACTCTCTTTATAAATGATAAAAATGTAAGTGTTAAAGTGGAAATTAATCCTTATCTTTCTGTTGATGTACATGTAGACAAATTTAGCTGTATCCTAGCTCTCTGCTTTATCAGTATTGCTAGTTGCTTTTATCAGTCTAGACATTTGTCTAATCTATTATTTAGGGAACAAACTCCTGCGAGTTTGTTTGGGCAGTGCGTACGTAAGTGGTTGGATTGGTAGGCTTTTTGTTCCCATGCATGCCTAAAGTGCAAACTAGCAACACTGATCATTGTAAGGCTTTCATTAGCAGACTATACATGTGTGAGTGAAACCAGAAATGCTTGGATAATGTGCAAATATTATATATGTATTTGCAAAGAACCTATTGGTAATATACATATAAGTTTATAATCAAATCCATGTAGGATACAGATTGCTAAGATTTATTGCTTTCTTCCTGGTATGTATTAAGCTTATTTATTTGGGGCAATCAGATAATATATCAACTTTGTAATACCTTTTAGTTTTTCGTGCAAGGATAGAGTAATGCAATGTTGTTACATGGGTATTTTGAAGAGAAAATCATTCAAATAATTGTACAATTTTCTTACCAGGTCTACCCAAGGGCTGAAGGAATGTGAATTTATTGGCAGAGCAAATGCCAGCAAGTGGCTTTGATTTGTTTGTGGCTGTTTGCTTTAGTGTAAATCACAATACATGACATAATTAGTCCAGTCTGGAGTATCAAGACTTAGTGTTTTCTGACAGTCTGAGTAAGGTAAAAAAAATAACGCTGCAATTTTATCGTCCTTATTTTACAACTGATAATACTGTATTTTAATTATTTTTACAAGCATTATGATTTTATCATTGTCCTAAATAGATAGTTGAAGAATCATAGTGGTTTCAGAAACAAGACTTGTTACTCATTTTATACATGTACTATGATGTAGTATCTAAAATTTCCTTGCTGTGTTGTGACCTGTAAATCTGCTTTATCTCAGGCTCAACCCAGATGTCTTCTTTAATCCCCCTGAGACTGTGATGCCCCCAATACCAAACATATCTCATCATGCAGTTTGAATGTAGGAGCCACCCCTTTAGAAACCAACCATCAACTGCAATTGCTTCTATTTCTATCTAACATATACTAGTAATTCTTTGGCTATCATTTTGATCAAAGCTAATATAACTATAAGGTATTTTCTTGATATTCTGTATTATTTTTGGCGCCATCATATGATCATTGCTTTTACCAAGATGGATGGGGATGGGTGGACAGCGAAATTGAAAGTGATCGAAAAGGGAAAATGAAATTATTGATGTGCAAGAAAAGATAATTACTCTTGGGCCTGGTTTTGAGCTAAGTGGTTTTGGGCTTACAGTGTATTGAGCAGCATTGCCAAAAACACAGAAGGTGCCTCGATAATTGGAATAACATTATCTTGTGTTTTTTGATGCAATCTTGTAATTGTGCAATCTAATCTCGTGATGTGTAACTCAAGGAGTATTTTCTTGTTAAAACTAGTCATGGTGTATGGAAATGGAAACCTTGAACAAATTCAGACATCTGTGTATGTGAAAATGGCTTATGTTTCAAATTTCCAAGTCCCTTTTTAAGAAATGTTTGACTAATTGTTTGGAACTACATGGCCCGAGGCCAAGTAACCTATTTTATTGATGTTTTTCATTTGATTTCAAACCAATGTAGTATTTCCCTTTGTAGCTATTAAACATGGACACAGAACAACCTCCTTCTGTACACCAACTGACTGATGTCTTAGGTCAGTGACACCAGAATAACAGATGTGAATGGGATCAATGCAATTAAAACATTCATCCTTTGCTGAACTTACTGTTGTGTTTTACAAATTGTATGTAGTAAAGTGTCATGTTCTTTTATGTGATTCTAACATATATACTTACCTATAGATTGATGATACTAAATATTCCTCATATCTGATGAGGAAAAAATTACAGATACGTTGTAAATTACTACTGGTATCTCTTGAGTATTTTGTAAGTGCAGTTCTGTATTATTTTCCCAAAGCCATCATCTGATCAACTAGAAATGTCTATTACCTGATAATAAAAAATATTCTGATAGATTATTGATATTTTTTAAGGTTTAAAAAAGGCAGCTTCATTATCATATACAGTATGCAAACATGTCCATTTGATTTTCTGACTGATCAGATGTATCCCCATTATTTTTCCATTGACTGGTGCTTTACAAGCTTTTGAATGGGCATTGATTAGAAGACCCTGTGGGAAAAGCACTAGTTGTCACACTAGATATCCCAAAGCAGGTGATCTCTAACAAAGAACAAGTGTTGAACAAGAATTGAAGGCCAAAGGTCAGTAAGTGTATGACAATGAGACAAAGGAATGTCTCTTTGTAAATATCCTTGACCTTTGACTCTTTGACAGCCATGGAGTAACTTCATAAGAGCAATAATCAGCTTGTTTACACTTTCAAATTTGATTTAAGTTCTGTACATTTATCCAGAAGAACTTAGTTTGTCCATGACATTCAAGAAGAGACACTATTGCCCCCCCCCCCCCCTTATAATTGTTAAATTGTCTGTAAATCTCTAGCGGGAAGTAACCTCAATGCAACTGCAGTACCAGTGCGAGCTGCTATGTCCTAGTGGCACTGCAACAACTTGGTGTGGTGTAATACAAGGATCACACCATTTCAGGCTCAGAATTACTGGCAAAGGCCAGGCCAGCCAGATCTAATTAGGTTAATGGGAAAGCAGTCATCATAGCCTTGTAATATTCCCAAGTGTAATCATTACATTCAGTAAAGGCATATTTTGAATGTTGTGTATTGATGTTCAAATGCTTACAACTTTAAGCTAACAACTTTACAACGTTAAGTTAAGAATTTAAATACAAACTTTTTGAGTCATTTTCTTGTGTCTATATCCAAGATGATGTTAGCAGCCAGAGGAGATGCAGATGTGATATTGAGCTGCTTGTGTTGTTTTCCTGTACAAGGAACTTGTCCTCGAGTAACATCGGTACATGAAATATTCAAAAGTATGCGAATAATATTTCAGATAGCTCCATAACCCTTTGTAGTGGAACAGTTTGCCTGATTGTCTATCTTCAAATCAAATTGAGTTTTGAAATTTGTGACATTATTAGTACCTATGGAGGAAATGTTTATATGGGAAAATTGCTGAGCAGTAGTCTAACCTTCATGTTTTTCTAATGTAGTAAAAGGCGGGTTCATGGTCGTCCATGGTCGTATCATTTTTTCTTGGACAGTATATTGATATGGGAGTTATCCCATGTTGCTGTTTGCAAACGTAAACCAGAGCATAAAAATAATGAGGCTGGTGGTAAGTTACCAAACATTCAGTGTAAACATATGTATGTATTGTCTGTCCTTTGTGAAAAATGTATATTGGATAATGATTTAATTATCAGATATAAGAAGAAAATGCTTCTGCCGGAATTGTATGCATGATGTGTAGGAAATTGATACTGACTGTCCCATAGGCACAATACATTATACAACTGGGTGCTAACATTGCAACATATTCTGTTGTGAGGTCTGTCAAAATAACCATTGTAGTGCTTTGTTTACATCCCTTATTTGAAGTGTCACATTTCAAACAGACAAAAGCAAGGTGGAAAATACATACATTCAAAAGAATGCAGACGTTGAAAGGTGGCGGTTAGTATATAAACATGAAGATGTCAAACAGAGCTTACCCTCAACAAGGCAACATGTTACTGGTACTTTGCTCTCAACAAATGCTTGTTCACGCTAGGAACATTTGCACCTGTATTTCGAACTCCTTTCCAAATAATTCAACACTGTTCTATTGTTACACCTGTTCTTGTAAAGCCATTTATTTTCTTACAATACACAAGGGCCATGTTGTCTGAATGGCATCAGTGCACATGAAAGATTTTCCGTTACAGCGAAGGTAATAGCTGAGTGATTGTAAGAATGTTGTTGCTTGCTACAGGGTGCCACATTCTGTACGTTAGGCTTGACCTTTGGCTGAGTTGTATTTTTCAAAACAAGAAGTCTGTTAGTCATTAGGTTGGATCTCACAGAAGCTGCAGGGTTGGGCCAAGCATTCTATATATGATGATTGTGCTTGCTTATCAAGGCAAGCATGCCGTCATAAGCATTCTATTTATTGATCTAGAGACAAGCTATGCAGTGAACAAGACCATTCCGTTGCAAGAGCTGTCTTAAGAATTTGAAAGAAGGATCCACCATCAGAAATCCGTTGGGGAAGACTCCTGTAGTAACCAGTTGTGCAGGTATTCGCGTAGAATTACTGACCGATCGTCAGGGTGGTTCGTAATTATGTCGTAAAGCTGGACGGAAAATTACCAAGAAGTAGCGTGGTGTTGAAGAAGACATTTCTCTCCAAGACAACAGTGTGTGGAGGTCACCACCAAACTGTCCCAGTCAGCTGTGTCGGAAGTGGGAGCGTGCCAGTAGTGATATATCGATAGACCTGATCTCAGTGTGAACCTTTTGTCTGGAGCCCCGACAACATGAAGGAAAAGATGGAGAAAGGGAAGCTGAAAACAGCGTGCCTGTCCTAGACAACGGCAATGAAAAGATCATACCGGTGGACCCTCTCCAGGAGATAAAGGATTTCCTGCGCAGAAAGGACCTCAGGGGCCGAGCAAAGGTGCGGAGGCAATATGTGGAGAATATCATGGCAAAGGCCATTAAGAAGAAGAGGTATGTACCGTGTATTAGACGTTACTTTGAAGCAGAGATGTTTGACCCAGTATTTGAGTCAGTTGGTAGTAATTATATGTTTATGTTTGCTGTGGAGTCTGTTTTACTGTTGGCTCAAGTAAGGATTCAAGCACCCTCTGTGTTTGTTTATGTTTCTTTAAACACTATCAAGACTCAAGCTAGCCAGAGTGCTAGGAAACAAAAAGAATCCATGTATGGTTATATCAAATTTACAATGACCATTTTGACAGTCTGACTCTGAGTCTGACCCTTTTCTTGCCCCTGAAGTCAAGCCCCATGAATATACAGGTGCTGCTGCTATAACCCTTGTTGGGGAAGAGTAATAGCCTGAAATGACTGCTGACTGAGTCCAGTGTTCTCAAGAATTACATTCAGCTCACACCCAACATTGCCTCCATGAAATATAACTCGTCTGTTCAATACCGAGAAACTGTTGCAGATAGGATTCACGTTATTGTGGTCATTTCAATTTACTATCGTGTATCATTGACTCATTTCTAATCTTACATTCTCTTATTGCTCGACTTGCTACTAGATTTTGTATTTTTAGTTTGGCCTTGGAGAAATCAAACAGTACTCAAATGTCTTCCTGCCAGGGTAGTGCATGGATATGGTGATAGGAAGATTATCCGCAGTGTAATAAAAATGATTCTGCTGTTAACAGTCATGTCACATCTTTAAAAGGTCCAGACGTTACGTCACTGTTTACCTGTGGACACTAATAGATAGGCACACACAGACATAGTCATAGGGTTATGTGGGGTCAAAATGATTCTGAATGAGTGAGTGATTAATATTACTACTATTGGTTATTTTAAACTTACAACATGACATTGTATTGTTACAACTTCATCCAAGACCGTTGTACCGAAAAAAAAAAGATATGTAAGCTTAGGTATTCACATTTGTCTTTTTTTTGCTATACATAACTGTATAACTCTGTCCTAGTCAGTTTTCCATTGACTGAGTGATGTAAAAATGTATGGGATTGTGCATGAAAACTATATATAGTTCAGTCAATAAGAAAGGGGCACTGCAAGGAACTGTGCAGTGATTCTATGCATCAGTGCATGTTGTATCATACCTACTACCTGGAAAGCTTCCAAGTTAACTATATTGGCTGTGGTTGATACAGGGTCCATTTTAGATTACAGCAATCAGACTTTAAATGATTTAGTGCCATGAATGTTGAAGTGGCTGTGCTCATTGTTACCTGTGTCTTGGCTGGGGGTTGTTAAAGGGGGGTTTCCAGGGAGTCAATTCACACTGGGATGGAAATAGGATGGGAGGGACTTTGTAGGGGTGCTAATTTCCACGCCCCTCCCCTTTAATTAAGTGAACTGAAACTGTGCATATCAGATAACAGACTTTATTGCAACATTTAGTCTGTATAGATGCTCTAAAAATAGTAAAATGAAATCAAACATCTTCATTATCACATATAACTTATCCTGCCTCTGGGTCTAGTTTTGCCAAATTTGCTCGGATTTCACACACATTGTTCCCCTTTGCTGTACTTTAGTTCCTGTCCATTTATAATAGTACAATATACCTCTGACCCTGCAAACTAAAGTAAAGACATATACAACTTTATCAAACTCTCATGCCAAAGCCTCTCATGTAGTAACTTGTATTAGCATCCTACATTGAGATATGCAACACCCTGCACCTGTATTTGGTGTAAACAAGAAGGTTTAACAAACAGGATGTTTTTGAGCCTCCTTGGTGTAACATTCAATCAGTCTGTTAATAAATTTTATATGTTTATGTACAGTTTGTTGTCATTACATGCTTGAGAAGGTGTGATAATGACTGTCAATTAGGTAATTGGGTATCGGAACTAGTCTATAAATGAAACAATTTACATGTTTTATAGAGGGTTTTATAATTCATACTGTAACAATTTGGCCATTTAACGCAATGGTGTCAATTTCCCCACATGAATATGAAAGGAAGTCTCAATTGAGCTAGTACTTTGACTCCATTTATTTACTACCAGCTTTTGTTGCTGCAATACTGCAACGAACCACAAGAGGGCATTAATTAGCTAGCTAACCTGTTGCTTTGCACTGGACATTACACAAACATGTATATTGAAGCATAACCATAGGCCAGACTTCTAACAGACAGACATTCATAGTTACCTTCGCCAAGAAGGTTATGTTTTCAGTAGCGTTTGTCTGTGTGTGTGTGTTTGTGTGTGTGTGGTTTAGCAAGATAACTCGAGAAGCAGTTAATGGATTGGAATGAAACTTGGTAGGTGGGTAGGTCTTCATGAGACCTAGAAATGATTAGATTTTGGGCCCCCTTGCGGCTTTCCTAGGTACTGCAGCTTAACTTCCGGTTTTGATATCTCATGTTCTGGACATGCTAGGGTCACGAATTTTGGTTGGTAGATAGCTCTTGGGGTAGGAAAGAAGTGACATGGGTTTGGGTCCCCTAGCTCCTTGTTCTGGAACTGCAGGAGCATTTGTTGAAAAAAATTAGAAGGACGATAACTCAAGAACCGGTTGACGTATTGTCGTGATTTTTGGTATGTAGGTAATTGAAGTGATGCTTGACATAATCAGATGGCAATTATGCAAATCAGGGGCTAATTTGCATAATTAATGAGGAAATTCTATAAATCTGCTTTGTTCGATAATAGAACTATGAAACACTTGTGACATCTACTTGAGAACGAAAAAAAACATCTGAGGATATAGATTATGTAAATGAGGACCTAATTTGCATAATTAATGGCAAATTTTTATAGTTTCATAGTTGTAACTGCTGCACCCCGAATTTCATACTTGCCACATTTGGAAGTTAAGTGAAGGTGAACATCAATAAACATAATTTATTCAAATCATGACTTCATTTGCATAATTTATGAGGAAGTGCTATAATAGCCTTTTTGTTATGATAAGGCTGTCATTGGATGGAGAATATGATCAACTGATATAATCCATGCAAATGAGGCTCTTATTTACAAAATCAATGATTAAAATTGTATAATTCGTCACCCGCAAGGGTTAACATCATTTGGCGAAGGTATGAGATCGTGGAACTCTTGTTTTTCCTGCTTTCAAAGGAACTTGAGAGTTTTCTATCCATTTCTTGCGGGCTCAACAACAGAGATGCATAAACTGGTGCAGAACTCGTTTTTGACTCATGTACAGGTTGCATGGCCTATCACTTTTACTGCACAAACATGTAGTGAAAAGGAAGTATGTTTTGGCACTGGGTAATATACAACAACTCAGCTAACATGAATTCGCAACAGTTATAAAGCATACTCAGCACTATTTCCTTGCAATCTAAAGTAGATTTCCCTGCTGTAATCTTAAATTTGTCCAGTCCAGGCTTGCATCAAACCCCATGGGTTATCCTAATGCAGTCAAAACGAGCCTCATGCACAAGTTGTACTTCAGGCTTCATTTAAATTACCTGCACTTGATGAGATCCACCCTGCTCCGCCGCAGATAAGGAACCATCTAATATCAGTCAATGTTTTCCTGAGGCACCTCTGATGCCATGGGGCTATTTCTGGATCCTCCCGAGTGAGTGGCAAGGGGGTAATGAGATAGAGGCTCTGTGTGATGTCCCCGGCAAGGGCAGAAGGGATAATCAAGGAGAATGGCGGAATAGAAGTGAGCCGCAGCATTCCAAGTAGTCGGGCTGTAAAAAGGAAAGAATATTTGAAGTGTCAATTGTTTTGCCCCATTTTGGGGAATGAAAATTGTATTCGTGACTTGAGTTCTGAGTATCAGTTGTAAGTTTACAGTACTTCAATTTCTTAGCTATGTGAAATCAAGAATTGTGTTGACGTTGTCTTTCAGTCCTGTGTACGTATAACTCATTGAACAACACAGCATGTGTTCACAGTGTGAGGAGTTTGCGGTGGGGACATATGTACCACGAAAATGAGAAACATAAAAGTTAGACTGCTGTGAATGTTCCACAATTTACAATCAGTATGTACGAATTCCTATTCAAGAAGAAAAGTTTTGATGATGTGAAGGATTGGTTCAAAGTTACCTTTATCCTTCAAACAGTACAGGAAAGACATGTTAAGTCTTACTCATGCTGGCTACCATATCTCTACAGTTTTTCAAAAGCCATCAGGCACTCGTTATCCAAAATGTAAAACCTCGTTTGGGACCAAGGAGGCTTTTTGAAACTTACTTAAGAAGTGCATGAACACAAAGGACTTCCAGAAATAGCCACTCTGCATGCAAGGTCTCGTGTCTTGGCATCAGAACAGTCAATCTTGCGTGATCTTAGCCCAGCCAGCCCTAATGACAGGACCGGGGCAGGCTTCCCTTCATTTCTGTTTGATAAGGGGCAGGCTGGGGCACTTTTCTTGTAGACTGAGCCATAAATTATGTGAAAATCACACTGTAGTTCAAAGGGAACCTCCCAGGATCAAATTCAGGGCCGGAGATAAGGAAGAGCCCTGTTGGCATGTTGGGATGCATCACGTGTAATGATACTCCTTACTGCTGGACCTTCAAGACGTGGGAGTTATTGCAGAAATAAGAAAGACGTTGAAGCTGCGCCATGGATCTTAGATTCCTGTGGCTTGTAGGCATCGAGCCGTCATCTTCATACATCACAATGTAGGTACCAAATAATGACTTACATGTACATGTACATGTGCATGAACATTTTTTTTAGCTCCAGGGCTTATTCTATGCAGTCAGTTGTTAGATATTGTTGGAGCATTCATGTTATATTCAACTGATATGTTGAACCTGTGTCTTTACATGTACAATGTTGTAGAGGGACAAGCAGCTTAATTTACCCCAAGGGTGTGTGCAGGTAACAATGGTAACAACAGCATTTGCCTGCTCAAAATATATTTTTCCCTCAAGCCATTTGATGTATTGGTAAGTTTATTGATTTTGACATCAGATTGTCAAGGTGTTGCCCTTGTATTAAGTAAGGGCTGCAACGTGGAACATGCATAAGATATTGTAAATGATGATCAAGATCAGTGTGGAAGTCAAGCCTCTGTGCTGTTTTCAAAATGGATACAATTTTGCTACTCACTGAGAATACTAGTAGCAGACGTTCAATTTTGCTCTTACTGTACAGTACATTATTGTCAAGGAGCAAAAAGCACAAAGCAATTCCTTCTGTTGCTATCTGTAAACTCCGGAGATAATCACACAAGAATCTATGGTCATAAAAATTGTCTCTTATCTTTATTGTCTGTCTTCCAACTTGAGCAGATTGCTAGCCTGTGTGTGTTACACAATTTCTTGCTGTTAGAGGCTGATTGGGGCTTATTACTTGTGCAAGTTGTGGCCATATGGTAACTCAAGAGAACCATTCTCATGCCTAAAACTAGAAGCTCTTCTAAATCTATCACCTTTAAAATCAGTACAATAGGAGCTCATAATTCTCAGTCACCATGGAAACCCAGCATCATAGCCACCAACTTTTTTTGAGTAGCAGAGAATTCTCAGTCTGACAACAATTTTTTCCATTTTGCCAATTAGACTTACCCAGTAGAGGTGTTGGCTAGAAGTATGATGTAGTTAGGCCAGCGAGCTAGTAACTCCAAATTTATATTTCCATGGTTTGTGTGTACCATAGGATTATAGCAGACAGTACCTGCATACATTTGTACATGTCGGTTTCACCTTCGGGGAAGGTCAACTGAACGTAATTGGATTTCTGACTGTCTGTCAAAGAAAATTTACTTTCAACAAGTGTATATATCATACCTTGCGGAATGCGAAAGGTTGCATGATATAAATTCATACCTCATTTTCTACATGCAACCTAGAAGTTATATATTTTCAAGATTTGGTCATGCTGCTAAATACGCTAAGATTATTGACTCATAATTTGAATACCCCATGGCCATGTTAATTACAGTAGGAGTATGTTGGTATGTTCAACAGACATATACTGTAATCCAACAGGATGTAAGTGACAGCATATCGACTCGGCGGTAGAGCAAAATTGCATAATTCCGTACAGTTCAATTTTTGAGTAAACGGTTATATTGCAAACTTGTAATACAGAACCATCACCATCATTGTATGACATACACTGAAAAATTGTGCAGTTTGCTTTATATACATAATCAAGTTTCAAGCTCATAGTTTATCTCTGTGTTTAAGGAGTATTAGTTCACTGTGAGTTTTTTAAAGTATATCGTAATATTCTTATACATTTGTATGTATAACCAGTCTGATAACATATGATTGCCAGCTCAAGCCTTTTACAAGTATTCTGGTATGCTGGCCTCATGGATCAAAAGTAATTTTGGACAGGCAAAGCTGCCTCTATGCCTCATCCTTCATACATACATGTAGTATATGGGCTGTATATTTCCTGGATGGTGCTGCATTATGACTGAGTTTTGTGGGCTTTCAGCATGTTGCGTATGTATGAAACATTCATCCTCTATATGGGTTTCCAAAGTGCATTCAAAGTGAACCCAAGTATTCCACACTGTCCTCTGAACTCTGATTGATGAGACCCTAGAGCATGTGCGACGGAAAAAAGGGTACCATGACAAAATGAGTTGGAGACTTCTAAACTCCAAACCAATCTCTAGAAGACCAAAAGGTCTTTCTTAAGTTTAGAAAGGTCATCCCAGTATCTCCAATCGAAACCTATTTTAGCCAGGTGGCCAGACTGTGTGTCTGGGATATGGTATGATCTGGTCCCTGTTGGCTAATAACTCATCATCTGATAAATTCACAAAGTTGCCAGACTTGTATATAGAGAGAGGAATCGGATACACCTTTCTTGACACAAACTCTACTGCACTGACACGTTTCCTTCGTATGGAGTATTGAAGTACGGTATTTTCAATTTACTGTATACCAAAAAAAATTCTAATGTTTTTAAGATGTCTCTGTCACCTGACATCTCGGTGTGTATTTGTTCATTTGCTTGCTCGTAATTGTAACTTGATTTGTAACTTGATCTTTAATAGACTTTTATACAACCTTGTAAATTGTCTTAAATTGCCATACTGGAACAGTGACTAAACACTGATTGATCTAGCCTCAGGCTAAAGAAGAAATAGATGAATATGTACATAGATAAAGATTTATATCAGTATATGCCTGAAATTTCCTCTCTCGATCACCTGAAGTATAGCAGACTAATTGTACCACTGGGTCATTGAACTTGTAATCAGGAACAGAGTATCATTGTGCTGGCAATGAATTATACATCATGTGTCTCCTATCGAAAACGGGTTTAGCCAATTAAAAATTCATACGTCCACATAAGCGTTCAACAGGGTATTAATAAAAAATCATAAATTCATCCGTTTATCTCGTTCATCAAAGTTTCCAGGCCTCGCAACAGACATTATGATAATTTTTCCCTGCTCGCTGATTTGATAACGATGGTAATTGACTTGATCCTCCATAGAATCCAGGCCGGCCGGCGGAAGTAAAAAGCCATTGACACTGGCGGCGTAGGGCTCCCCTGTGTGACTGTGAGTGAGCTCGCACCACTCAGTCTGGCCGGGTCGTTAACCATGCCGGGTGAGTGGTGCCGGGAGAAGGCCTCGCCAGCGTATTGATCGGTGGGAGACTCTGACTCGCGGGGTGCTTGGTGCTACTGTGCCATTGTGTATGGACAATCCTACGGTCGGCTTTCCATGGCGCTGCGAGAGACATGTCGCTGGCTGCACAGCTCCAGCTCCAACTCGCACAGCTGACCCTCAGGTATATATACCTGTGCCTCCGTCTTCAACTTAGCTTCTTGGCACAGTTGCTCGGTAGATTGCCTTTATCTTTCCTTGTTTCCCACCGCCATAACAACCAGGCCAGGTTCTTTAACGTGTTTTACGCAGATATGGCAACTTTCCAACTCAATTTTCACTGGGTGTGGTACAATCTGAAGTGTTTTTTACTGGCCATATTTTATGACTCCATTTCAGGTTTGAGGTATATTTCATAGTGAATCCGAAAAGAGGGAGTTTGGAGTGTGTTGCTGTTGATAAGTCCCTGTGGGGCAATTTGGCTCCTGTTCAGAATGCACGCTCCATTGCCAGCATAATCACAAGTTATTTCTATTACAGATGAGATTTTGTGATAAACAGATGGTACGGAATATTAGCCCTTCCAGTTGGTACAGTGGCTTGATCTTTTACACGTGCCAGGCTTTTACATGTGTCACAGTAATTCTATGCACCTATGACCTTTACAAGTAACCCACTGGGACTAAAATTGAATTTCTACTTTCTGACATCACCCTCTGAAATTGTCTGATAAAGAAAACTGATTGATGGTTAAAAAGTCTGTAACACTGTTGTATATTATGTCTGTTTACATAGTACTATGTTTATGCTGTCTTTATCAATTCTCTTAGTAGTAAAGTAGCATATAATATCTTACTATATACTTTGACTTGCATCACATATACGATACACAATACAAATGTACACTTTTGGTTTGATCCACACACGGATATTTTGTTTGAAAATCTGTATGGTAGCTTTGATACTGATAGGGTTTGTGTTATGGGGTGAAAGTTTCCCTTATTACTCTCTGGTTTACTGTATGTAGTTGTGACCTACATTTGCCCACTACATGTAAGTGTTCATTAGTTAATGGAGCAGCCTGTGATATATGTAGCCTTTTGCTGTGCATGTTATTAATCAAGCAGCAGTATATCACACCTTACTGTAGAATGTGCTATTTTTCTAAAATCTGAGTCATGAGTTGACAAAAAGGCTCAATTGAATACTATAAATCATGATTTTTTCGCGGAACTGATGAATTTCATAGTTTCTGGAATAACACACACAAATCTTCTGTACCGCGAACTTACCATTACTGTGAACAAATAATTTGCCAATTTTTGCTGCACCTGCCAGCACCGTGGACCGTGGACGTATAGATCTGTGAACATGTTCATTTTCCTCAGACTACAAACTTTTGCTCCCATGAACATAAAGTAATCTACAGTGAGTATTGAAGATTCCATGATAGAGAATGATAAAAGATTCAAAATGTGATAATAAGGAAGTATTACGATTGTAATATGTCAGTCACATTTTTCACACAATTCATTCAGTTTTGTTGCTATGTGATAAACTCAAAACCACATGTTGGAAACACCTTATTAATATTTCGCAGACTGTGTAATGTTCCGCTACCTGTTTTTTGTCAGGCACCAGTGAGGACAGACTGATGGATGACGTCCAGGATGTGTGTTTACAGGGATGAATTGTATCCCTCTGTTCTTGTTACACCATCAGGACATAAGTTGTGTTGTGATTTATGAGAATACATTATAGTCTGGCTATGCCTGAGGCTGATTAACCGATGAGTAAGTTAGTGTCTGCTGACAGACAAAACTCCGAACACGTTTATTGATGCAGTACTTCTTAAGTAAAGTAGGAACATTGATCTCTCTGAAGTGGCTTCATTATTTTGCAGGTTGAACCAGTGAAGAGTTTTTGAATGCCTCTGTGAAAGTGATATTATAGTGATTTATCGTGACATTTCATTTTTGCCAATGTAGCATAAGTCATCTCAGCTTTAGGTTGCAACCTGCTTGAATGGATTGTCCCATTCTTGCCCAGGGGGTCCAGAATGGTAAATTGGTTTTCTGTATTTCAGTGATAGTCCATGTAAGTAGAAAATATTATACAATTTCACTGTCATCAGGATACCAGTCATGGTACCAGTATATTATCAGAATATCAGCAGGCAGCATGTTACCAGTATATTTGATTTTATTACATGTATATTGGCAAAATATTTTCCATATTGTTGGAGATATTATATAGGTTTCATTCCCCTCTCACAACCAGCAATATTTGTCAGGTATTTTAAGACTGACACTCCCAGTCAACCAGCCAATTTAGTCAACTAATTCACAGCTAAGCCCATCATTACCCAACCTGTATGTGCTATACATGAAATAAGCGCAATGTGCCAGACATGGCTTTTTCTCTTGATATGCTTTAAAACTTGCAAGGCAGCATTTAACCATAAATAATGGTCAATCTTACCAAATATGTTGAGATAACTGCACACTAAAAATGTTGGGTGCTGAAGTATGCGGCTGCTGGATACTTGAAACTTGTCGCCAAATTTTTATGTAGAGGTTAAGTGCCTCTGCAATCGAGTGTGTTCAGCTGAGTGGCTGCCTGGAAGCCATTGGCCAAAGGTGTAGGCAATTGTTTGCTAGGGTAAATATTGTTGTTTGCACTGGTCGCCGCCACCATGCCACGTAAACTTGGGCCGTTACAACACATCAGAGGAATGGAACGTGGTGGTGGGAGTTAGCTGACGGTGTCGGGTGGAGGTTTCCCCTCGTGTGTTCCTGTCGTCCTCGTGTGCTATGGTGGTGCAATGTGTCCCCGCGTCCCCGGGTAGAACAATGACAAACCCTACAACATGTACCGGTACTTCAACTGAACCCCAGAACAATCTGGACAGTTGTACTCAAGAACTCTGCAATGTGTGGTAGGTACTGTGACAAGGTGTAGTGTTTCCTATGGCAAGGCTCAGAGATTACCTCATCCCTTCTGCTCTTTGTTCCTGTATAGCGTACCATGTAAGCACAGTCCTTTTTTCATCGTAAACCAATTTTCCCTATAGCTATACCCGTGTGTGCATGGAATTCTGTTTGGAGAATAGAAGGAATTCGGATTGTCAATTTAGGAAATGAATCCGGAGACTGGTGGGGATTGTAGATTGACAGTTACATCATTTATTTGCCAGGGGTCCGTCCACTATTTACTTTGCCTGGGTACAATTAGTGATTTGTTAGCGACTCCTTTTGAGGATTCCTAGGTTGGCTAGGTGCTAGGGCGGCCGGGTTCATGTCCGTTACGACTGTTCCAGACGCTGCCTGAATGGGGTTTGTTTCCCCCTTGTTCTCCGATATGTTGACACTGTGGAATGATTATCCAGATCTTTTGTGTGGCTGGTGTTGTATAGAAATAGGATGTATCAGTATTGGTTTGAAATTGGATATATTGTGGTTTGTTTGGCTCGATACTCAGGCCTAGCAGGCCTGAGGCCTTAATAAGTGTGGAGCAATGGTTTTCCCTGGGGCCTAGTTTATGCTTAACTTACAAATGTTTCCATATCCTGTTTGTAACACAAGCGAGCTTCACATATAGTGACATAGCTACAGTTAACTAGCATGGCTTGCTCTGTTACTTCAGTCATCACACTGTTCAGAATTGAAGATTAGTCAGTACTAATTTAGTAAACTGTTGATTTATGATCAATTAGATCTTGACTAATGCAGTAATTGCTTTAGGTTTTATAAGAATTACAATGTTATGATCCATTACTGTCTTAGGTTTTGTATTGATCATTTATTTGGGCTAAACAAATACATATATATAGCTGAAGTTATATGTTGAAGTACATGTACATAGTGGAACATTTGACTGAATTGCAAAGTTTCTATGCACATGTCATTTTATGCAGTTCTTAAATTTTCATGGCCAACTTGCAATTTTCCTTGTGCATGTTTACTACCTTTCCATCGCAGTGTTGATTGCAATTGCCATAATGTACAATGTAACTATGGAGCCTTAAGTTGACCTATGTTATTTTAAGTAGTGCACAAACCAAAAGACATGCCACCGGATCTCATGCAGGCATACAGTGGTTGCTAGCAGAAATAAATGGTCTCAATCGATCCACATGGTCAAACCCTCATTGTAGTTTGCACAACTGCAATGCACCTGGCATTATTGTCATATCCCCAAAGTACCTGCCTCGCTAGATCAAGTTTTATGGCCTCTCTAATTAAGCTTAATTGGTTGCTGCAATTAGGATGTGTATCAAGCATGGTTCTGCTCTATATATTACATGGAACTTGGTTGAATTCTGGGTCAGCTGTACATGTTTTGCTTCTATTCCTGTATATAGTTTTAAAAGAAGTTGTCAACTACATTTTTGTACCAGGTTGTTGCATGGGCACATAGACATACACACAAAGACCCTGTCAGTCTACAGGCGTTGGTGACCCTAGAAACAGTTACAGATAATGTCAGTTGGAGAAGAAACAGACCTTCCATGTTAAGGTGGACAATACATGATGGATGTGGCACTGTCTCATGATGCTCATCTGTTGTAAAAGATGTCTGGGTAACTGCAGACACACTACTGTCCAGAGGTGTAGGTTCTATAGTGATACAAGACATAAGGTTTGATACAGCAATACTGGCAATAACACCATGTATGATCATACAATTTTGTGTAAAACTATAGTATAGGAGTATAATAGGACCTGGTGACCTGGTACACTTTTGAATCACCATTGTCCCTGCATAAAGATATATCAGCTTTGTCAGCATATTTTTATGTTAAATGTTAATGAGTACATTTTGTATGTAAGTTTGATCCAGACATAAATACACATGTACATGTACATTTCCAGACCTGCAGATGTGCATTTTTCTAGAAACTCACTTTACCAACTGTTACAGTTTTAACTTACATGTAGCTCACAACTTGTAGGTTTCAGTTATGTACACTGTATATTCAAGTATATTCATCTTACTACTGCCTAATACCTGAACCTGCAATGTCCTATTGTATGTATAGTAATGTGCCCATTAATGTTTACAATGAAATGAAAAGATGTCCCGATATATCATCCTACATGGACAATAGACAGGTCAGCTGACCCAACCCTTTGTACAAGAATGTAGCCCGAGGCCATAGTAGTCCATAAACCAGTTGCCTGGAAAACAACAAAACATGAAGAAGCAACAGCCTTACTCTGCGAAAAAGTCCTTCAACCTGCTCAAGGCAGCAAAGATACGTTTTCCTGCATTGCCCATAGTTTGGCCCAAACCCCTATGGTAAGACGTGACTGTTTGGAAGGCTAATTGTTCTAACGATGTGGCCTTATATCCACGGGTTCAGTGCATGACTGATACATTTCTATATCTGTATAATCTGCATTGTATAGCCGGTATAGCGGCTGTTGGCGTAACTTTACAGGCAAGCGGTGGCAGCTGGTTACGTTACATCGAACGACTTCTTACACCTAACCCTCGCACATCCAACTCTCTGCGTAATGTTGAAACTTTGTTAAAGGTGTCCAGCGAGGATGCCGGTACTCCCCTGCTTGGTGCACGTGCTGACTTTGGTGTGTTGTTGTTGGTGTTTCAGGCCAGAGACAGACTCGACGACCACCCCTCCCAGCAGTCACGAGGAGCATTACGCAGACGACCATGACGAGGATGAGGAGGTGTTAGGGTCAGACGAGGACGAACAGGAAGACCCTCAAGACTACTGTAAAGGTCAGTCATAATAAGGGGAGATTATGAGGCAGCCATGACACTTGCCTCAGCTGCATTTGTTATAACCTCTAAACATGTATGTTGTTTGAGTTTATTAGGAACTGCAAGTTGACATTTCTTTCAGCTACTTTTCCTGTGGTCCTTAACATGTAATACAATAAAGTCACATACAAAATCACACCAAAAAACACAGAGCATCATATTTACTTAAATTTTAAAATACATTAACAAAATACATATTATAAGTACACCCCCATGTTTAAAAATAACAAAGGTTATCGGGTAATATTTTAATAAAAAACTTGTATCGATATATTAGAATTACTTGTGCAAATATATTAGGAATGAAAATTGCAAATTAACTTACAATAATCACTTAAACAGATCAATCAAAAGTCATTATTTTTGAAGGCTTCAAAATATAATGCGAACTGCACAACATCCTTTACTCTGGCTGAGTTCCACAGAGAGATGATATTGAATAGTGATAGTCTGCACAGTTGGCAGCATGTTGCCTACAGAATATAGATGGTACCTCTCTAATGCAACTAACCCAGGTCTGGACAAGAAAAACATTGAATTAATGGCAGTACTCAATTTCGATAATGGATACAGGATTGATCAGCAGGATTTTTGGCCAGCGGTAATTTATATTCCAGGGAAGCAATTTGATCATGTTTTGGTGCCGTTCGTCTGTCTGGTTTGCTAATTACGTTCTTGAAAGTTATCATCGTTAAGGCTTTCTAACGTTGACAGTCAGGAAACTAGTGTCTGGACCTGGACTGAAAAACTGGCCATCTTTACTCATAATCAAGTGTGATGTATGTGGGTCGAAATAGCTCTGGTGAGACAGGCTAGAGACAGGTGTGTTGAGAAATGGATGTTCTATCCTGTGATAAATGTATGCCATACGTTAAGCCATTTACTCTACCTTATCCTTTGAGTGGGGTGGGAGGCAAGCATCAGGGCTCAGATTATGAAACTTCAAAGGGGATCTTTTTAAATGAAGATGGCAAAATATGAGATGAAGGCCTGAAAGGTCTGTATTTCCTCACTCACTCACTCACTCACTCACTCACTCACTCACTCACTCACTCACTCACTCACTCACTCACTCACTCACTCACTCACTCACTCACTCATTCATTCATTCAGTGAGTATTTGTTCCATTCCGCAAAACATGTAATCTATTGAGTGTTGAGACTGCATTCTCCTGATTGCTCTTTTTGTTAATCTAGGGGTTTGCAGCTACTTCGTATGAATCAGAATATTGCATATGATTATAAGAGCAGTTTCCATTATGGATAATACATCAGATATTTTCTGGGCTGTCATATATCATCGCCGTATCTTTCTGAAACCCATTTAGAGATAATAGTCTTCGGTGATGGAAACGGAGTTCGTTAGGTGTTTAATTTGTCAACTGTCACTATGGATATACCACCTGTTTGCACCCTATTAAAACTGTGCTAATGTGTAAATGCCTGAGTATGAAACAATATTTTGGTAAATATATGTTTTTATATGTTTTATATATTCTTATGTATGATTTGCCATTATGAACAATGCAGACTGGACATGATTTTTACACAGTGTTCGTGTAGCTAGAAGCATTGACTAATAAATTTCTATATATTCCATCCCATATGGAATACATATACATGTATAAAACACTCAGACTGTCTTTTATGGTACAATGTATATAGAGACTGAATAACGACATACTAATGGCTAGGCTTGTGCACATAATTACAGTGCCCTTTTCTTCAGCACCCTTCATGCAAGCTACGTAATTGCAAGCAGAATATTATTAGCAATGAAACAAAAGATGTACCCTAGAAGCAAACAATTTAATGTGCAATCAGCATGACTTGGGGTAATTGTCAGAAAATTTGATTGTGATCCTCACAGCGAGCCAAATTGATAAAAGCGGAGAGGGTACTAGTAAACTGAAATTATGATGCTGCTGGTGTCGCGTGAAGGCATTGACTGTCACGTCTCGCCATCTGAAGTCACAGTCTGAGTCAGGTTATAGAAAATATAATGGTGATCCATCCAAGCATCTCACCCACCTTCCCAGGGGTGCCGGTATGACTGTGCTATTGATGTAGCCCGTGGCATCTGTAATGATGCGCAAGAGAAATGGAGGAGAAACTTTCCAAACTGCGGGAGGGTGCCTCGGGGGCTAAAAGTTAATCTTCTGTCTGTGACGTATAACCTGGGCAAATAAGGCTTGACCTCAGGATAAAAGTCTCAGGAAAAGGCATGTCGAAAATACTGACAAATTATTCCCTGCACATTTGAATCTGCCCAGTGTGTATCCATGCCAGCTGACAATGAATGTATTTTAGAATCAATTTGTTGAGGAAGGAAAGTTGTGTATCAACCCTGGCACTGACAATTACACATTTGTACGTCCCATGCACACAGGTGGTTACCACCCGGTGAAGATTGGGGACCTGTTCAACAGCCGCTACCATGTGGTGCGCAAGCTGGGCTGGGGACATTTCTCCACTGTCTGGCTAGCCTGGGACCTCAAGTAAGTCAGCTCACAGGCTATCAATTAAACATTAACAGTTTTGTTAGTATGATTGTGTAAGATGCTGTTGAACATATAGTAATTTTTTGATCATGATATTTTTTATTTAGAAATGCTTGCAACTTTATTTACATTATGGTGTTATAATTTTGCATGTTTATCTTCAGAATATCAGTAGACCCTGCAAAGTAAGAGCATCACTAGTAGTTGTAGCTGCTGTAGAACTAGAATGTCTGAAAGTTTAATCCTTGAGTTGGAGAACCACTGCATATGCCAGCTGAGTTGTCCCATGCTTTGCCACCTCATGACCGCTCCTTTTTGTCACTTATGCGCAGACCCCAACAGTCATCAGACCCAAGTGCCAGGTCCGTCCACTCATCAGTTACCACTTTGTTCAGTCCTCGCTTTGGTCCTGCTGCAAGGCAAATCATACAACAAAGTAGACATTACAAAAGATAAAATATGTTCAATGTTTAAGCTGGATTTGATTAGATTTAAGTGATCAAAACTGAATGTTCTTCTTTAATAGTGATTATTGCTAGTTTGAACCGAGTTCCTTCAAAATTCATTTTGAAATTCTTGTTTTAATGTTATGTAGTGCTACGTCTTAAAGTTGAAATTGGACAATCACACACATTTCAAATCTAAGTGCTTTGCTATTATCTGCCTTGAGAACCTTTTCAAAGATTGATTTTTCCACCAGTTGATTTTTGCAAAGGGCAAAGACTGTAGCTGCACAAAACACTGTGTTCACAAGAATTTTTTGACATTCTTATTAATAGGCTTTGAGTAATCTTTTCTTACATTGAATTTCTTATCTTACAAGAGTTCTCACACAACAGTATTGATTTAACTTTTCGATTGTGCCTTAACTTAAGTCTTTGCCCTCCCAGTGTCCTTTTACCCCTATCTGGAAACACTCTTTGAAGCAGGGCTTTAGCCAGCTCGAAATTTTTTACCGTCAACCCCAGGTCAACCCAATTCGCGAAAAAAAAAATACCGTCAACGCGAAAAAAAAATTCCGTCAATGATTACTTTTAAAGAATGTCTTTCACGATCCGGTGATCGACATCACGCCCTCCCGCACACTTAATGCATTCGGTGTTCTAAATACCCGTCAAGATTGCAGAATAAAAAAAAAAAAACTACACAATCTGCAATTTTGCAGAATGAAAAAAAAAACTACAGTTCTCACAAGGAGACAACACGCAATGAACAATCCGCTATGCCCTTTGTTTTGATCCGCTCAAATCCCGCCGCGATTCAAGCCGCGGCCATGCAAATGAACCTACTCATGACGTCACAGCCTCCGATTTCCACCGAGCCGGCCCCGAGCGCTGACCGACAGCGGGCGATGTGGCTCAGATCTCCGACGATTTCCTTATTTAGAGCGTTCGGAAGACTTCGGGTAGCAAACAAAATGGCCGACATGTACATGATTTTACTTGTCAGCTTCGCTTCTCAACCGAAATGAGGAAGTTACAGCTCCTTTGAGGACTTTAGCGGCCATGAAGTTGACTTGGGGAAGCGCTGAGACGTGATTTCGCTACGGCATAGGGTATTTTGCCGCGGAGGGAGTTACGTGGCCGGCAAAAACTCGCGTGTCAGCGATCCTCCAGAAATCTTTATGCTGCCGCTCAAGTCTTCGCGCGAAGGAGGTCTGACGAAGTTTTAGATTAAATAAGGCCACATTGTGTGGATCAATCTCCGTTTGCTTGCGATAGTATGATTATTCAAGTACAGTATATTATTCAAAAACGTTTGATATTTCTTTGTTCGTTGTCACATGTTTATTTATCGTATTGTCATGTACAGTTAGCAGCGTGTGTCTGAGTCAAGCCATTGTTTTATTTTATTCTTATGTGGCCGTTAGCACATGTTGTTTTAACAGACAGTAACATTGAACAATAGAGCCAAGTCAACAAACGTCGGCACGGTCCTTGAAATCAGGTTTCCCGCCGCCGTGCGTTTGGAAAAGACGCCGCGCCGTGGCTCATTCAAATTCGCTAGATTTTTTCCATGTCTTTACCCACGATTTTTGACCGTCAATGTTGACGGTAAGGACTAAAATTTTTACCGTCAGACGGGACAAATTACCGTCAATTGACGGTAATACGGGCGCTGGCTAAAGCCCTGCTTTGAAGTGACTTCAGCACCTGTTCAATTGATTTCTACAATACCCAACATTCATATTTGCCAGTGTTGCATTTAACATTGAAATTGGGACTGCCTCTAAGCACCACTAGTTAGTGATTACATGAAGTATCACATTGTGTATCATGTTATTATTTTGGTCAACCTTTTTCTAATGTAGTACTTTTGTGTTTGTTTTTAGTGTAATACATTACCAGCACTCACTGTATAGCCCACAGAGCTTTGGCCAGGGCAGATGTACTTAGTCTAGTAATACATGCACATGTTATTGTCTGCCTCTTTTACATAACATTCCACATTCTGTACTTCTATCCCAGGAAATTTCTCATTCTTTAATTCTCTTTCCACACACAGATGTCTCGCCATTCAATTTCTAATATGAACAGTTATCCAGTCATTGTTATATGTTGTTAAAGGGGAGGTCCAATACTTTCAGTTTTGGGGCCTTTCTACCCAAAATCCTATTTGTAAATGGTGATTTATTGGTTTCTGCCAACCCCGCACATATTTGCCGTGATATCTGACATGCTCGATGTTTCGCGGCTAGCGCCAGATTGTCCGCTAGGCGGCGCTGCGACTGGATCTGTGACGTAAAAGGTTTCATTGGAACAGAGTTAGTACACAAGAAGAGCTTCCACTGGCGGGTGTGTTCAGACCATTTCGAGCCTGGATGCTTCACGCGAACGTCAGTCTCAATAGACGTAATTCCTTTCTGTTGGGCGTATGGGCGGTCGATATGAATAAATCCGTCAAAGGGTCGAGTAAGTTGCAATGTAAACAAACTGCGGTATTCGCGGTACCGACCTGTTAGATACAGGCTCCTGCACGCCCTGCCGGATCAGATCCCACCGAAAAATCAGCAACGTTCGGAGGTTTGCCGGGTGCAGAATCACATCGAAGTCAGGGTGGTTTCTAATGCATGGGTGGTCTGTACCGACGTTCTTTTCAGTGTCTGTCAGCTCTGGCAGGTCGTGACAACAAACACTCTCCCGTACAGAGGGCATTTCCAGGCAGTTTCTATTGTCTTCGTTTCCACACCGGCACCAATCCCGGTTCTCCAACCCTCTGTCTCCACATCACCTCCATCCCAAACGTTCTCATCGCCTGGATCGGGGTCAGAGTCACCACTACTGTCCGTCTGTGGCTAAAAACGGAAGGGTTGCACGCCCGCCATTGTTGTTTACGCTAGTAGCAGAATGAAACCTTTTACGTCACAGATCCAGTCGCAGCGCCGCCTAGCGGACAATCTGGCGCTAGCCGCGAAACATCGAGCGGGTCAGATATCACGGCAAATATGTGCGGGGTTGGCAGAAACCAGTAAATCACCATTTACAAATAGGATTTTGGGTAGAAAGGCCCCAAAACTGAAAGTATTGGACCTCCCCTTTAATATTCATCTGTAATTCATGTTCTTCCTAACGATGTTCATAATCTAATCCACAACCAATTTCACCTGTAATTTCTTATTCCAGATTCATTCATTTCAAGTCTTCAAACTCTTTCCAGTTGTATTAACATTGTTTTATAATCACCTCATCGACTTTCACATCCAAAGCTTTTTCTTACAACAAGTTACATACCACTTGTTTGATGATATCAGGGATTGTTGCCAAGATTCTATTCTAATCTATATAGCAATGACTGTACACTGCCTCTAATAAAACCATGGCTGTGAAAAATTGCATCATGGTGTACTGTTGCATCAGCCATTTGACTGATATTTTATGACCCTGGAAAAATGAAGCCGGCAACAATCCCAGACATCGTCCCTGAGCAGTTTGATTATTTACGATGGTACAAAGCTTGCACATAGACTTTACATTACAACTAATTACAGTCAACAGTTTCAGTGCATATAGTCGATGCATTGTAACAATTGTATGGAAGAATGCAGTGTCTTGCACATGTGTGTAACATGTTTTATCTGTATCCGTGCAGGGGCCGTAGGTTTGTTGCATTGAAAGTAGTGAAGAGTGCTGCCCACTACACTGAAACGGCCCTGGATGAGATCAAGCTGCTCAAATGTGTACGTAAATGCGCATGTGTATTTTTAAGACTTAGTGTTTGAACATGGTCTGAACCATGTTTTTATTCATGTTGATCTTAAGTGATAAATAAGATTATTTATGTTGTGTAAACATTCATATTTTATTCATAATATAAGAATGTGCTCAAATGCTATGAACCACATTTGACATGCCTTTGCACAATGTGAATCATTCATATAAATTGTATGTACAAAAATGCAGATTGAGTACAACTATTGTTGGAAGATACATCAATGTACATGTGAAAATTCCCTTAAAGATTAAATTTTAAGACATTTTTTTAATAATTTGACAAATATTCATGAATATTTCTGTGGCACCAGAGTACCGGCATTGACTGAATATTTTATATGGGAACTACATATATTATGTACATGTCTAATTAGGAAGAGATCATAGCAATGTTAATAGTTATTACTTGAGTAGTTTTATGACTGACATATCTTTCCTCTTCCATTGACAGGTAAGAGAGAGTGATGAAATAGACCCCATGAGAGAGAAGGTGGTTCAAATGGTAGACGACTTCAAGATTTCTGGTGTCAATGGAACACGTATCCTTTTTAACATGTACTTGACATTCGTGTATACATGACAGTATGGCAGCACACCATATGTCACATTGTCATAACCAGTGAATTAGATAGACTTTCCTATTAGCCTATGACATAAGTGGAGTTAAAGGTGTCTGTAATCAGACCCTTTATCAATCGTTCCAACCTTGAACTACTGTTACTTGGCTCTCGTATACAAAGCATACCACAGATGCTCACCAAAAATAAATTTTGTGGGCAATTGGCCACAGAATTTCAGAATGACTGCCCTGGGGCTTGAAATTTTACCTCATTGCAAGATCACATTATGTAAGAAGCTGTCTCTATATATAAGAAGAATCTTGTATCACTGGATATGTTCTTGACTCCTGCACTTCAGATGTATGTATGGTATTCGAGGTTCTTGGTTGCCATCTGCTGAAGATGATTATTAAGAGTAACTACCAAGGACTCCCCCTTCCAATTGTTAAGTGTATAATCAGACAGGTAAGGAGTATTTTGTGATGGTGATCAAATTTTCTTCTGGTTGTGTGATTGTGCTTTGTTAACGATTTACCTACTAAACTGTCCTGAAGATATTCTCACTAAATCTCATGGTCTTTTGTTTTAATTCTGCAACTTTAAATATTTGTACATCCGTTAGACTATAGCCAAAACTACTAACATTACTTAAAGAATTGGGATCATTAGATTAACTGTAAGCCATGTACTTCAGCATGTTGCTGTCAGATACCATAATTATTAATTAGTGTGGAATCTTGAGCTGACACTCGTTAGCTTGATATCCATCATATTTAGCTCCTTGATCCCTGTCCAAGTGCCGGGCATTGCAAAGATAGGATATGGCGTAATGGGTCCTGAATATGGCCACCACTGAGAGGAAATAGAGATAGATGCCAGGCTTTTGACTTCTGTCTTGTACTTTGCTTATAATGTCCAGGACAGAAAGAATCGGAATATGTATCTGTATAGCCGCCCGTCAGCATAACCAACCGGTTCCAAGCACGCGGCTCAGTAGTTTGCTACAGCTGAATAACCTGTTACACCCAAACTTTGCACATGGGAGGTGTTGAAGCTACCTATACATGTAGTGATGATGCCCCAACTGTTGTTGTTGGCAACAAGTTTCACTCTACGATGGTTCTAGGAAAAAAAAAACACACCTCAGTCCTTGGTTCCTCTAGTATTTGAAGGCATAATTATTTCTTGTTCTTTTCTAACCTGGTATTAGATTTATAACTTAGTAGTTGTAGTAAAATGATCTTAGACTAATGAAACACCTCTGCCCCTCTGCAGACCCTCCAAGGGCTGGAGTACCTCCACACGAAGTGCAAAATCATCCACACGGACATCAAGCCAGAGAACATCCTGCTGTGTGTGGACGAGGCGTTTGTGAGGAAGCTGGCTGCGGAGGCCACACACTGGCAACAGGTCGGCGCCATGCCCTCCGGATCCGCTGTCAGCACCATCTCAATCATAGAGAGCAGGAACAAAGAGGTCGGTGCTCCTGGTTAAGTTTATTCATTTATTGTTTGAATCAGGCAAAGCCCATAGACAACATAGACAACACAAAATACATAAATTTAAAAATACAATGTCTAGAATAAAAGAAACAGGGCCTATTTAAGGTCTGCATACCAACTGGCAGTATCAACGCCAGAACTGACTTCTAGGGAAGGCATCAGAGCGTAAGAGCAAATTGATGATGCCGTTACCAGACGCCAGGAGGCGAGCCGCAAAAGAGTGCGTTAGCTAAGTACCTACTCCCTGCTGCCTTAGTCTGTGCCCTTTACAAAGCTACTTTACCAAGTCAAGTCAATCCATCCACCTCAACTTGAAAATAGGTTCTTGATAATAATCCTATCCTACAGTGTCAAAACCTGTTGAGTCAAGAGGTATCGAAAGTTCTTCAGCAAGGTGCAGGAAAACACTTGGAAAAGAATATCAGCCATTGAAATACCTACTTAACCTTCTACCTGCTGCCCAATGCCAAATGGCCACAACCAATAGCTTGTCAGGCTAATGTTTGAAGTGCAGGTTTGCAGATTTGCACTACCACCATGGCTCCCCATGACTTTCAGTCCAGCTTAGCTTTCCCATGTCCTCATTTTATATTCCTGTGTCCCTTCCTAGAACCTCCAAGCACAAGTAAGTGAGGGCTGGTCTACCTGAGTCAGTTGTGTTGGTGTCCCAGTGATGATCAGATGCTCCCTCCTGATGCTCCACACACAGTGTCCCCCTTAAGCTTGTTTCTGTTTTGTCAGACAGTTATGCAGCAGTCTTTTCGATCCATAATTGTGTTGCTGATATTGTTTACCTTGTCATATTCAACATTCTGTTCATTCATCAGATGCTGGTTATCACTTTTCCTACAGCACAGTTTTAGCCTCACTGACCACACAGTTGTTCCCTGTGCTTGGGAGTTGGTTTTACTACCGTTTAGTACCGTATTATTTTGGAGTAATACATTATATTATGTTGTTTCTGTTCATGTTGAATGCTTTTGCCAGTTATCTGTAACCTCAGTTTAAAAGTTGCCACAGATACTCATTCAGTAAGTACAGGATTAGTTATCCTGATAAATGTGACAGTGGTTGTCAAAAATTTGATCCTTGTATACCCTTGTGTTGGAATAAAGTTCAGCATTGTACTATAATTCATACTTACACATAGAATACCAAAGAACCTGACTAGCAGTCTGAGGTAAGTCTTATAGATCATACCTGTGAGTGAGTTTTACCAATGATCTGGCTGACGTGTCCCTCCTGCAGCAGCCCACGAAGATGTCCAAGAACAAGAAGAAGAAGATGAAGAAGAAGCAGAAGCGGCAGATGGAGCTGTTGGAGCTGCAGCAGAAGCAGATCGAGGAGGAGGACATGAAGAAGAACCAGGAGGGACAGGAAAACATGGAGCAGGTCTGTCGGACTCTTCTATTCTAAAATGTTATTGAGGATTCAGTCTTACCATCACAATCTCACTTATGGGTGACAAAAATTTGGCCAAATCCATCATCTTTGATGGACAAAAATTGGCATGTAGAGATAAAGAGATGTCATCAAACTAAGCTTAGTCTACCAGCAAAATTTGTCCCCCCCCCCCAAAAAAAAAAAAAATGCAGGAAATGGTGTTTTGGATGGTCAAGATGTGGGTCAAGATGTTTATTTAGAATAACCTGTGTTTGCGTCACTCCACACAGGGGGATGCCAGCACCCCAGCTGCCACCCCTCAGGAGGAGAACCCAGGAAAATGCCAGGTCAACAACAACCCTGTCCCCAGACCAACCAATATGGAACAGGTCAGTGTCGTCTTGTTGATGGATTAATATTAATCAATCTAGAATACTGCCAGGGATGCTGCCAAGACAGAAAACAGTATGACTTGCTACTCCAAGATCTAGTTAGAGATTAGGCTGTATCTTTTCTCTTTTATCATTGCAGGAACCAAAGAAAATGGAAGTGGGCCAGGAGAAAGCAGAGGAAAAACAGAACAGTCCAGAAAAGCTGCAGAACAGCAGGGTGGATCCACAGAACAACCCTGCAGACAATGTACAGAACAACTCAGAAAACAAGGAACAACAGAGACCACTGGACAACGACAGCAGTCTGACCAATTCTACACCTTCCACTTCTACAGAAAACACAGGTAAGTTCCTGCTGTACATATATCAGAATAGGCATTTTTAAATTTCAATTGCCCCTTCTACAATCAAAAAAGAAAGGGCCTGTTTGAAGAGGCCAACAAATTTCATTCTAATTTCTCCACCTTTACAGACCAAAAGAAAACTACTCTTAACATCACAAAACCCACACAAAAGTGGGATTATCACTCTCTCGGAAAAAGAAGTAAAACCCAGTAAGTTAGAAGTTTACATTATTGTTTGTCTCTTTTTGTTTTCTGTAGAAAATATAAAAACCCCAGACAGTGAAGACGGTCCGCTATCCATGGAGAGGGCCAGCATGAAGACGTCGGAGAGTTCTGAGCCCATCTCCTCCAGCACGTCCAACCCTGAGACAGAGGAGAGCCCGACCAGCTCAGAGCAGCTGTCCGTACCAGCCAACACCCCCGTCACACCCTCCACTCCAGACACACCCATTGAGATCAAGATGGAGAACCTGTGCAATGGGGAGATGAGTGGCGTGGAGAAAGTCAATGGTTAGTATTGTACTTTCTTTTCAGAAATATATGATGCCATTTGATAGTATAGTAGATAGTAAAACAAAGGAATTTGGACTGATACACACGACTCAATGTTTCAAGCACAGAAGCTTTCAGGTGACATCCACCATCTTTTTTCAGCTGCTAAAGAAGGTAGAAGCTAGTAGGTAGTTTGTCTCAACAGTCTCAACGGTATCCACAAATGTATCTCTTGCCTCAATAGAAAACTGACTTGATTTAGTTTTTTCAGTTAGACTGACATAAAAATGTTTTTTTTTTACACTCTCCTCTGAGTAACTGTCAGAATTTTTAATCATATCCTTACAGAAGGGGAAGAGAAAGACAAAGGGAACCCCAAAAATAATCTGCCTGAGGCTGAAGTCAAGCCTTCAGACCAGGAGAAGGGCAGACCTTCCAGATCCGGCAAGTCTTCTTAACGTTTGGAGTAGACCTTTTGGTTCTGTGCCGTGATTTGTGCTTGATAATCCTCTCTAAACATTTGAGTTTTGTTTTGATGTGTACTATTCATTCATCACAGGGAAGAAGAAAAAGAAGGAAGATTATGACAGTGTGCCCAAATCGGATTGTGCTGGCAATCCAAAGCTTGCCGGCAAGTGCTGCACTGCAACAACGATCAGTTTTGAAACATGACTAACATTTGGTTATTGTTCCTCCTGATCCAATTTTTGCCCTTTGAGTTGGGTTGATGCCGTTTGTTGTGATCTTTTTTTGGCTTCAATTTGTATCCAGCTTTCCATAGCAGTTCAGTGTACCATGTCTCCAGTTGAACACTTGTGTGCAAAATGTTGATCATAATCTGTTTACAGACATACAATGTATACCTCGAGAGGGAGTCTTCTGTTTGACATATGGAATGGATGTTATCTTCAATTCTGTTATAGTCAATTCTGTTATGGTCTCCTTGTTTATAAGCACTCTTTCCTTGTTGTCCTGTCATCATGTGTTAACCATATAATTTTTCAACTACAGGAGAGCAGGAGAAGGAGAGAAGAAACTCGCCAGACAGCGACCCTGAGTTGGAGTCTAAGGACAACGCTCACAGCTCGCACCAGAGGCCCAACAGAGAACTGAAACCTGACACCATGGACTCCAAGTCTGACAAGTCCTCACACTCTTCTACTGATGGCAAGAGAGGTACAACTCACTTTAAACATACCATGTAGCTTGGTAGTTATAGTAACAATCTGGAAAAAATTATCCAAACTAAAATTTGATACCTTGACAAGTGGTATTGCCCCAATGGTTTTTTGATTGACCTACAAATTGTATTCTTTTAGTTTCATGTATTCAATTTTGATTTAATTTAGCACCCTCTTGAACCTATTTAATGGTGAAAGGTATGATACAATCACGTACAATTACGAAGAATTTATCTACTCAAACGAAAACTGGACTGAAGTCAAGTTTTGTATTAAAAAATTGTCTCCATGAAGAAAATGCCTTGACAATGAATTGCTTGGAGCCATTTGGAACACACAATATTCATGTATCCTTTGTATCCCTGTCTAATCTACTGATTTTGCCACTGACAGTTCATTCAACTGAAGCAAGTGAGGCCTCCATAAAATCCGACTCAGGTCAACAAAATTTCTTTTCCTAACCACGCCATTATTGCACACACGTACTTTGCGACTGATAGATATTGCAAGGGCATTTGTGGTGATTAATAAGGAGATAAAGGAACATGCAGGTCCCAGCTGTGATCGCATTTATCTTAAGCTGTGCGGTGGCATTATTGACTCTGTGCCTATTGTTCACTACTACAGCATGTAAAAGAGACAAAACGGGTATAGTGTTACTGTCCATAGTGCTGAATTTGTGGCTGTTACTGTACATTATTTTCATCCATTCTGAATTTAGGTCATTCAGTAAAATTCAACCAGGCAGTTGGTATCACAAATATGAGCTAATTTCGAAACAATGTTAGTATGGTTTCGGGGCAAGATCAGAAAAAGTCATGCTCATTTTTTGTTGAGTATGTGAATAGTATCAGTCAGTGATCAGTTACATACTGAATCAGAATGTCCTTTTGCAAAAACCTCTCATCTGCTAGCTGTAGCTAGGTGTTGCCATTTTCTTCCTAAATAACATGCATATTGGCTACATAGATGTTTTACTGAGGCTTTGTCCTAATGCCCTTTCAATTTCTATATTTACTGCTGTACATGCTGAGATTGATTTGGGAGAATTAAGGTGTAACAGCAGTGCCAGCCAATTATGCATTGATCATCCAGTAGCCAAAGGAAATTTAAATGCTTGACTTGGAAACAGGCTAATTCTGTATGCTTGGTGAGTAGGTGGTGGTTTGACTCCAGCAGTGCATGGGTCAGATGAATCTGATTTGAATTGACTTTTCATTACAAAGTTGATCCTCATACATATACAAATACCTCTCCTCTATTCCCAGGCTAGAACTTCCCTCTACGTCCTTGTACATGTATGTTGTTATCTAGATACAGGCTTTCTTAGCAAGTTGTTGTTTAAGATGCTGACATTTTCTGTTTCCTCCACAGTACCTGATGGATATCCAGACTTCTTTAATCCTGACAATGCTGACATCATCAAGGTGAAGATTGCTGACCTGGGAAATGCCTGTTGGGTGGTAAGTCTTATTCAGAATAATGACTGCATTTTACAAAGTGTAGATACGGTTCTTCTCAGCCTTAGAACGTATTTAGCACTCATGTTTAAGACCTGGTGTGATTTTTTTCTAGTTTTAGTCATAGTAGGCATGCTGACTTTGTCTGTAACAGAGTAGTAAGATCTTTGTCCGCAATACCTGTACATGTAGAAACAAGATTCCATCTAGTGACAGAAGGAGGAACCCTGGGGAAAATCACACTAGTGTAGTGAGATTAACACTACAGAAACGTGTCAAAATATGGTGTAAGGATAATAGAGAAGAGATAAAAGATAATGATTTTACAAAACGTTAGCCCTTAGGCCATAGATTTTATGATTTGACTCAAAAGCGTTTCTTGATGCATATCAAAATTGCCATTATTGTTAACACCACTACTCTGCCTAGTAGTGCTGTTGTATTCATGTCCATGTAACTGTGTGTTTGTTCTATTAGGACCACCATTTTACTGAAGACATCCAGACTCGACAGTACAGAAGCCTGGAGGTGATCCTGGGGTCTGGGTACAGTGCACCAGCCGACATCTGGAGCACAGCTTGTATGGTGAGGAACATGTCTTAACACAAAAGTTACTGTGCATGAGACTGTGCCTATCTCAAACAATCATCTTATACATGTATACCTATCTTTCTAATTTTTTACTCTTAGTGCAGTGTTGAGAAAACAAGGTTTGACAAACTGTTAACCAACATGTATAATCAATCATTTGCCAATGGTTCTCAATTGTAGTGTTCTTCTGTTTCAGGCATTTGAGCTGGCAACTGGTGACTACTTATTCGAACCTCATTCTGGAGAAGACTACTCTCGAGATGAAGGTAAGTACCACCTGTAAGACTCTGCATCTAAACTTTTATGAGTTTTTGTCACTTCCCAATCACATGTCCCAAAACAGAACCATAAATCTCCTAAAATAGGAGATCCCTGTACATACTGAAAAGGTATATGCTACTTTATGTTGAGTTTTTGTTTGTACTTGAGTTGAGGATGTTGTAACATGCTATGACATAGCATATAACTTTACTATTTTCTTGCCCTGTACAGACCATATTGCCCACATCATAGAGCTGCTAGGCTACATGCCCAAGCATATAGCCCTGTCTGGCAAGTACTCCAGAGAATTCTTCAACAGAAAAGGTGAGAAAGTTAAACATTTGCTGTTGTGTATGAGATTGTTTCTCAATATCTTTCCCTAGCTGTTAAGTTAGCATCCGTTAAGTTTTCATCTATTTTTCAAGAGCAGCTTTTCGTGAAGCTAAAGTTGATCAGTATAGAATTGGAACTCCCCCTTTTTTAATTTCTCATGTGAACTGCGGCATGTCCTTAGATTGAAGTACCGGGGTCTGTCCTTTGTTTTTTTTTTCCTTAGATCACAATAGTAAAAGAACAGTCCTTTTTCAGTACTGTATTAGGCTAAACATACTCTCCAAGCAGAGATTGGTGGGGAAGATTATGACCTTTATAATATGCCCCGCTTTTTCTGTAAGCAAGAGAGAAAAAATGGGGCATATTAGAAAGGTCACAATCTTCCCCACCAATGTCTGCATGGAGAGTATGCTAAACAGAGGTACATGTGTCTAATGTTCTCTGCACTCCTCAGGTGAGCTGCGCCACATCCACAAGCTGAAGTACTGGGGCCTGTACGACGTCCTGCGAGAGAAGTACGAGTGGCCCCACAAGGAGGCAGACGAGTTCTCGTCCTTCCTCATGCCCATGCTGGAGCTGGAGCAGGAGAGACGTGCCACCGCCGGCGAGTGCCTTAGACATCCCTTCCTCAGCTCCTGACCAGCATGCACCGGGGCCAGCAGTCTCGTGACCAGGGCACCGTCCCTGCTTGTGACCGGGGTACTTAGTATCTCAGTTTGGGAGAGGTACATGATTACTGTGTAAAGTTATTCAACCACAATCTTAAATAAAATGCTGTTATAAAGCTTGTATGTTGACAAGTCAAAGAAGGCATCAAGGGAATCGCGGGTGTAGATTAGGGTTGCTCAGGGGGAAATAATGGGCAATCTGCAACAGAGTAATTAATGTATAGGAAAAAAAAACATTAGATAAGCAAAAGTAACCTGGGGAATTCAGTTTCTTATCCACGGCATTCCATTCAGCTGTTATGTGGACTTTCTATGAGTTTTTCATCTCTCATTGTAGACATTGTATAATTCACCGTCAGGGCTCAAAGTACTTTTGCAATGTAACGTTCAAAATTACCTGCACCAGACAAACCTGAAGCATGTACATGTACCTCGCAGTCCAATATTTAAAGGTTGTCAATTTGCCATAATGTAAATCTTAAACACAAGAGAAACTGTTAATATTAAAAGGAACCATTTGTTTGGAACTTCAAGGCTGGTAACAATCAGTACAGCAAACATGCATCCAAATCCACCCAACTGTTACAGGTTAGGTCCCAGGTACACATCTTAACTACCTGTACAGCTCCAGTTTTACCTACGCTAACCCACATATGCACGTGGTATTTTGAGCCCTGTCCATGTCCATAGTAGAAAAAGGTCTTCTACGTATATTGTATACCATTAAACATTGAGGTCTCAACTGTCCGCTTGTGCTGTGTACACTAAATGAGCTGGATTGCTTATCTCAGACTTGTACAGATTCAATTTGAGATGGAAATTACTAGTTACGCTGAAGCCAGGAACTGAATTGTAAGGAGAGTAGACCAGGGCATACATGAACTTTCCGGTATCCGAGAAAGAGCTGTCAAATGTTGCATTAAATGAGTGGAATTTAGATATGTACAAAATGTATTCCGGAAAGGGTGGTGTTGGATATGTGGCGAAGGTTTATGGTTAAAATCTACAATGCACTGCTTCTCTCAACTGTTGCTACAAACTGTTGAAACAATTCCTGCTGTTACAAACTGTTAAAACATGGTTTCCAAGAAAAGTTTGCAGCAGTAAAATCGGTTTAAATGAACTATGAAGGAACGTATTGTTAACTTTTCAGTGTATAGTCCTGGTGAGAAAGAGGTACCTGTGAAATTTCTTTTAAATGCTGGAGTTTGAAATAAACTGCTGAAAATACTGCACCCCAAAGTGTGATGTGTGAACTCTTTCAAACATAGATAGAACACTGTTGCCCTTTATGCATGTAGCAATGTTGTGAAGTAAATATTGTTTGCACAATGCTGTTTAAGGCTTTTCGACAACACCTATTGGTTGTTACAGGAGCCTCAGAATGAAAAATCTGTTCTTTAGTTCAATTCTTTAGATTACTACAAAATGAGAATCATTCTACATGAAACTGCTGCTGTAATCTTAGCTTGCCTTTTTGTTCCTTTCTGAATTTCTGGAAAGCCTATGTTCTCAGCCTTTAAATTTATTTGTCAAAGATACATAGGTTTTTTGATAATGAATAAATGAGAAAAGCAGTGCATTGTGGAAAATGTGTTTAAGTAAGTGCACATGCAATGTACTATAGCATTAGACTTTGTCTACAGGAAAAATTTTTCGAAGCAGTATACAGGTTTAAAAGGTATACATTGTTATGTAGAATGCATACCACCAGATCAGAAATAGAAGGAAAGACATGCACATAGTATGTACACCCTAGAAACAAGTGACCATTTAAAACACAACAAGCAAAAAGAAATGTTCTAGTAGAAAGACGAAAAAGGCCTTGTACAATGGCCGTGGAAAATTGGTGTTTATACACAGGTTTTATCAGGCACACAATGAACAAACTTCCATAGAATGTTACAGACACTGTTCAGTACCCGGGTGCCAGGCCCTGTCTGTGTATGTAGGTACCTTGTAAGTGTGGCTATGGGTTTGGTAGGAAGCCAGATGAGAAAACATTCACTCCGGTAAAATCACCTTTTTTCCTTCTAAATCAAATTTTTGTGACTGTGAACCTTGGAAAACTGTTCTTCACCTAGATACAGTTTATGTCACTGTCATGACATATTTACATTTTTAGCATCATATACCATGAAAGTTAATGTTTATACTATATTACAAACTTCAATACACAAATCTACCTTTAATTCTAGTACATAATATTACAGTGAATGTATGACTGAAAGTTATGCTAATGTTGGTTTAATGCAAGCATATCAAAGTGTTGGTTTAGTGCAAGCATTTAAACAATCATATGCCTGTCCTAGGACATACTTGTCCCAGGGTGGCTTTACCAAACCAAAGTTGTGAAGTGCTAGACTGTCAGAGGAAAAGTACAATGTAGTTGATTATGGAAAATTAGCATTACATCATGTATTCCAGGCATCCCAGTTATTGTGTTCACATTCCTGTTGTCAATAGGAAAACTTAATTTCCAAGTAGATGTTTGGGAAGGGTAAACCTGAAAAGTTTTTGTAGCTGCCCCTTGGAGGCCAGTTTGGCAAAGATGAGGGCATCTAAGATGTAGCCTCCCCAATATCTGCTTGGAGATTAGGCTTAACTATATGGTAATGTAGCGTACCTTACTTTTCTTTTACCACTTAATGAATACCAGTAGCATGTCTATGTTTTCATGTTGTTAATGTATATATCATAGTATGCATAAAAAATTCAATGCACCAGTAAGTCCAACTACTAGGCCTAAGTTTACATGTACAGAGTTAGACATTGTCAGTGGCTGTTTCATCTTAACATTTTCATCATTGATAGTGCAATGTGTACTGTGTAAAACTAGAATTAGGTACTTCATACAGATGTGAATAAGAAAGCCATTTTCATAATGTTCATCTTTGGATTAGATGTAAAACAATACAACCTCTGGCACGATGAACACAAATAGAAACTTAGAATTATCTGTATCTTGTGGCTTATACATTAAGTACAATTATTTACAGTACTTACAATAACAATAGGTTGTTAATTCTTAAGATGTAACATTGGTTGGTCAGGCATACAGGGTGATAGCTGTCTATAAGGCTGTGGTACGATTGAAAAAAATTGCTGAAAGAAATTTAATGGTGTGCATATTCATAATATTTGGTGATTGATAATCCCTACTAATTTATCTTTAACCTTGTTAGGTTTCCATGGTTTTCTCTCCAGAATTTTTGATAATGGCAAATGTTCTTCTGGTATCTAGGAGAAGTTTGGATAACTTAAAAAAAACGTCAGCATATTTAAGATTTGCTGTGGTCTGTGAGCTGCTTTGTAATGTGACTTAGCTCTATAAAATTGAAAGGTGAAGAGAAATATAAATTTAGACCCGTAGAAAAAGGTTGAGCTGAAATAGCAATGGCAGCATTGAGGATCAAAAGAACAACAATATGCACAGATTTACTGTAGTGGTGACTGTTGCAGAAGAGAATTTTTAAGGAAGTCAATGCTCTGAAGAATTTAAGGCAACTGCATTGTAGAACTCAACATAGAACAATTTCAACACTATACATAGGTTTCATCCAAGTCCCTCAGAATTTTTAGAGAACAAAACTACAACATACAGAACTTTAATGATGGTAAGGTTACATGTAGCTGTGTCCAGACAATCTTCTTGAAGACAGGACAGTGTAACATCACTTCATGTTCACTGATAACAGAGTATAACTGGTCTTGTCAGTGCATTGTTGCACATAGATCTGTTTTAAAGTTCCTATGTACATTGTCATAATTTAACTCAAGTAGCTAACTGTACAACATGTAACAATTGATCTTGCTTAATATTTCTGGGTTTTAGGAGGATTTTCTGTTCTTGATTGAACAAAATAAAGTCCATGTATTTGTTCATGATGGTCTTCCTTCTGAATGTTTGTGTAACTTACTAGCAAGTGTAACTTTGTGGTAAGTGCATACCTGCTATTAAACTACATACTATTTCTTTTCTGGTAAGCCTAGAAGGTTTAGGGATTCCTAACATTGTAGGCAAAGGGTGGAAAGTACCAGTAAAGTGCATGTGTACAACATTGTATTATTGTATATTTGGTATTACAAATGTACTACAATGTAACATGTGATGCAATGTAACAGCATCTAACATCGCCCTCTTGCGGGTAAGACAGAACTGCAGTTTCCAGGTGCGCAGAAAGCTGCGCAGAAGACTGAAGTGACGTGGCCTGCGAGTGTTGGCATGAGAAAACTCCTTCAGCGATCAACTTAAGATTTTAGTCGAATTTCAAGATGCTGGGACTACGTAGAGATAAGAAGGACGAAGAGGATGGTAAGTAGCCTTTGCCTAGCAAGACAAGTCACGTTGAAATGGTGTTTTATGCATCCGATATAAGGAAATCGTATGCTGTTGGAGAAGGGGGAGGGGGGCGGTAGTAAACCAGCAAAAAGTCCACAAATTTTGCAGAATATTTTAACATCATAAAGCTGGAATTCGATCTACTACAATTGATAGGCAACACACCAGGAAGCATTAACAGCATTTCCGTGTGTTCAGGCTTTGAAGGAAGTTGTTTTAGTTTACATATCATTTTTGTGTCGGTGAGATAATCTTCGTGCATGCGCATGCCACGTCAAAAAGAGCACACGTAAAAATTATTATTTATCATCCTACAGGTGCACCGGTATCCGTATTAAAACTTAAACCATGCCACCTGTTACAAGTGGGGTAGCTTTTCACTCGACATAACCCCTCAAACGTCTCATGGGCACTATTAAGCCAGTATAATATTTGAAATAAATGAAAACAAGAGTTCCACGATCTCATACCTTCGCCAAATGATGTTAACAAATTGACGGTTGACGAATTATACAATTTTGATCATTGATTTCGCAAATAACAGAGTCATTTGAATAGATTACATCATATGGATCATATTCTCCCCCCAATGATAGCCTTATCTTAACAAAATAGGCTATTCTAGCACTTCCTCATAAATTATGCAAATGAGGTCATGATGTTAATAAATTATCTTCATTGATGTTCACCTTCGGCAAGTATAGAATTCCCAGCAATTGCAACTATGAAATTATAAACATTTCCCATTAATTATGCAAATTAGGTCTTCATTTACATAATCTATATCCTCGGATGTTTTTCTCGTTCTCAATTACATGTCACACGTGTTTCATAGTCCTATTATCGAACGAAGCAGATTTATAGAATTTCCTCATTAATTATGCAAATTAGCACCTGATTTGCATAATTGTCATCTGATTATGTGAAGCATCACTTCAGCTACCTACATACCAAAAATCATGACAATCCGTCAACCGGTTCTTGAGTTATGCACCTTCGGAGATTTTTCAAGAAACGCTCCTGCAGTTCCAGAACAAGCTGCTAGGGGGCCCAAACTCATGTCACTTCTTCCCTACCCCAAGAGCTATCTAGCAACCAAAATGCGTGACCCTAGTATGTCTATATCGCGAGATATCAAAACCAGAAGTTCTGCTGCAGTACCAACAAAAGCCGCCAGGGGGCCCAAAATCTAATCATTTCTAGGTCTCATCAAGACCTACCCACCTACCAAGTTTCATGACAATCCATATCAAGCTTCTTGAGTTATGCTGTTCACAAACAAACAAACGGACAAACGCTACTGAAAACATAACCTTCTTGGCGAAGGTAAATATGTAGCTCATGGTAACCAGAGATGATAGAGTTTACCTTCATAATATCTAGATATTTTCTTCCCAACAAAATTATTCTGGGCTCTTATATAAGAATATTAATTAATAAGAAAGAAGCACGGGGGATGTATGTCAAATTATGCTACATTGTGTATATATCCTATAATCCTAATGATATATTGAGAAGCACCAAAACACACAGAAAGACACACAGTCACATAAGACAAATGATTTGTTCATGGTGTATACAGACAGATAACTGCAACTCGGTGATTTTATTTCATTGAAATTGCAATAGCAACACAACTTGATAATTTCTATTGCTTTGGTCCTTAGGGTTTTCTCTCAACCCTTTCAACAACCTTGAGAAGACGTCTGTCCTCCAGGAGGCACGCACCTTCAACGAGACGCCCATCAACCCCAGGAAGTGCTGCCACATCCTCACCAAAGTGCTGTACCTCATCAACCAGGTAGGGGGCAGCGCAGCAGTCTGATACATGTTTGCAGCACTTACTAGTACTGTAATTCCGCCAGCTCACGAACCCAATGCACTGACCACAAGGCTAAAAGATCCTGTCCAGTTTGATTCACTGGTCAGTTGGTGGTGCTTGAACCCCACTACACCAGTTTTGTACTACTGCACATGATTAGACTGAAGTTGGATCCACTCACACCAGGAACTGAGTTATACTTGTCCTAATGGTTTGAAGCAAATGTTTTTGGAAGATTGTTATTTGTAACGTTACATGTTTGTAGTGCCTAACTGGTAAACCACCTTAAGGCATTTGGTACACAAGTTTTTCCATGTTTCAGGGCGAGCACATTGCGACCACGGAGGCCACAGAGACGTTCTTCGCCATGACGAAGTTGTTCCAGTCCCAGGACGTGACGCTGCGCCGCATGGTGTACCTCACCATCAAGGAGATGGCAGACCTGGCCGAGGACGTCATCATCGTCACAAGCAGGTGTGTTTCTGGACAAGGAATAGCCTGACTCCATCACTCTGCTAGCACAGCCCTTCCACTGGTCAGGCAAGGAGGCCCGATCAACCCGAGAAGGAGGCCCAATCAGCCTGTCTGTTATTTTTTTGTCACTGAACTTTCAAAAACTGTAGCAGGACATACAATACAAAGAAAAAAACACAAAGGAGCCAATTTGAGCATAGTCTACTTTCTAACTAATCCCTCCGTCTTGTTTTTGTACAGTCTAACTAAGGACATGACAGGGAAGGAGGACATGTACCGGGCAGCTGCCATCAGGGCTCTCTGTAGGATCACTGATGTAAGTTATACTAGTAGTCTATCTTTCTCTATCGTCAAGGTTCACCTTTAAGTATTGTGAGTATGTAATACTACTTGGTACATTCCTGTAAAAAGTGTTATCACCCAGGGTAGCAACATCATTATTTTACTTCCTGGACCAGTATTTAAATTAATGTTTCAATATGCTTCATATAGTAAACCACATTAAGGATCTGCCAATTTAACATATTCACAGTAAAATGGAGTAGATCCCCCTTTGTGAGCATTGAGTTAGGTTATTTGGTGCATTTTTGGTATATTATGTGAATGAGTTTGTGATGTTTGGTATGGTACCTAATGTAAGTTGTGTTGTGTTGTCCCAGAGCACCATGTTACAGAGTATTGAGCGGTACATGAAGCAGGCCATCGTGGACAGGAACCCTTCTGTGTCCAGTGCAGCCCTCACTTCCAGTCTGGTAAGTGGTTGAATTTTTACCTTGAAATGTCATTGGAACCACGATATGTATCTTTGTTGTTTATAGTGTGAATTATTTCCATCCAGTAAGTATACCAGCTTTAAATAGTGTAGTCATCATAACTGCACAGCAAGCCAACTTTGATGTATGTAAAGCTTCCTACATCTGTAGTTACATCGTACAGTAACCATTTTTTCCTGTGATGCTATCATCAGCACCTGATGAGGTCCAGTGGAGATGTGGTGAAACGTTGGGTGAATGAAGCTGCTGAGGCTGCTTCTAGTGACAACATCATGGTCCAGGTATGCTTCGAGATTTGAATCTTTTTTAAAATTCATAAAAAAAGCACATAAAATGTTCTTGTGGCCGAAGTCTTTATTGAGTAATGTTCACTGCCAAGATGCGCATATTTACATACCATAAAATTATGTTGAAGCAAAGGACTTGAAGCAAATTGTCACAGTAAAAAGGTGACCACTATAAACGGGGTTTTAAATGATTGCATAGATTTTGTACGTTCAACTAATAAATATGAAAACTATTGGAATTCACATTGGAATGTGAATTGTAATGTTGTTCCGTTGTCCCCAGTACCATGCCATCGGAGTGCTGTACCACATCAAAAAGACTGATCGACTGGGAGTGTCCAAGCTGGTCAGCAAGTTCACCAAACAGTCGCTACGGTCACCATATGCCTACTGCCTGCTGGTATGTAATTAAAATATACTCCTAAAATACTTTTTATATACTGTAACAAAACATGCATGGTGGCTTTGAAAAGGTATCTTTATGTCGACCTGTTCCACCATGCCTACCGTGTATGTGGAAAATCGTAATAACTAAATAAATATATGCATTACTGTTTGTGTCACAGATTGAAAATTCATGGGTCAATTGCACACAAAATGTTGACTGTTGTCAGAGATTTCTGTTTTGCTAAGTTGGGAGTCCTCCCCTGTGCCCACAGATCCGTATTGCGACCAAGCTGCTTGAAGAGGAGTCAGAGGGGAGAGACAGTCCGCTGTTCGACTTCATCGAGACCTGTCTGCGCCACAAGAGTGAGCTGGTGATCTACGAGGCTGCCCACGCCATCGTCAACATGCCCAACACCAGCGCACGGGAGCTAGCACCTGCTATCTCAGGTACGTCCCGGGGGGGGGGCAAAAGTTTGTGGAAACAGTGTTGTCTGGTGGGGTTCTTCTGTAAAAAAAAAATACGTATATTTTTGCAAAATCCATCAACTAACCATCTCAGAAAAAAATGAACTTACAAATGATGTTGTGTGTATCAATTTTAGAAGCAGTACACAGAAGACTTTGTTACAGTCCTTTACAACTATTTTCTCCCCTCTGTAGTGCTACAGTTGTTCTGCAGTTCACCCAAACCCACCCTACGGTTTGCTGCTGTCAGGACACTCAACAAGGTGGGAACATTATGTTCATTTTACAAATTTCTCACTCATTTAGAAATACTAATTTTTAAGCACTAGAAAATCAGAGTGCAAGCACGTCTAACCCTCGGTTATGGGGAACAACAGACGATAAACTGGTTTATCAATTCATGTAAAGGTGAAGATAATCTTCACTGTTGTGTCCCCAGGTTGCGATGAAGCACCCTGCAGCTGTAGCAGCCTGTAACCTGGACCTGGAGAACCTCATCACTGATGTTAACAGGAGCATTGCCACTCTCGCCATCACTACTCTGCTCAAGGTGGGGATGTCTGTGGTGGTAGTTACATGTTTAGAGTAAAAAAAATTTGTTTCAACACAAAGGATTGTACTCATCTAGAGCTTCTGGTCTTCTTCACATTTCCGAGAAGCCACATGACAAGTCTCACTGGGTCAGTCTATTGAAAAAGACCAGAGTGACTGGTCGAAAGCTTTAAGTGAGAACTATCCGTTGTGTCGAATCAAAAGTTTTAACCCTAAAATGTGTGTATGTTTGTTTGTGTTTCTGCACTCATGAGACTTCTGTATTTTCAACAAAATGTAATGTACATGGCATAGGTTAATGAAAGAGTAGAATGTGAAATGAAACACCTTAAAAGAATAACCCTGAAGGCAACGAAGTCTGCCATCACTGATCGCCTGTTTCATGGTGTGTTTCAGACGGGCAGTGAGAGCAGTGTGGATCGGCTGATGAAGCAGATCTCCACCTTCATGTCGGAGATCTCGGATGAGTTCAAGATTGTCGTGGTGCAGGCCATCAGGTACAGAGCCAAGATCTCGTAATCTTTTACACCTTACAGACCCACAAGATTTCCATATTCCCTTAAAAGAGCCATGTGTCAGTCATATCAAACCAAAATTGACATGTATAAAAACTTGCTTTCCCACAAAATATTGAAGAATTGAACATGTTAATTGTTATCATCCACCACTGTTTTGGGCCTCTTCACAAGGTGGTTTTTGTTTCATATAACCAGCCTTTGCTCCAAGCCTCCAAAGTTGGTGTCACTACACTGAAGGATGGATATACGAGTTGACCAGTTTGGATTCACAAAAATCAGTTGAATGCAGAAATTGACTGATTCCTGACTTTCTTGGTTCCAGGTCCCTGTGTCTGAAGTTCCCCAGGAAACACGGTGTACTGATGAACTTCCTGGCCTCCATGCTCAGGGATGAGGTAGGAACACAACTGGCTCCCCTGGGGTCCGACTCAGTCTTTTTGCGCTTTTTTTAAAAGTCATTGAATACAGTTCAATCAGGCAGGATCCTGTACCTGCTGCCCAACGGTGTGACCAATACAAATTTGATGTCAAAATGCTACTTCAGTTGGGAAAAAATCAAAGATGCTGATACGCTGTTTAGCCTACATGTGCTTCTTTGTGATGTATTTTTGCCTTTTGTTTGAGTTTCATTGGTTGTACTTTGGCTGCCTCTTAATTTCTGGCCTGGTGTGGCTGCATGCTTCATGTATATGGCTGCTGTATTTCCGTCTTGCAATGTAAAAAAAGTGCCTGAAAGCTCTGCTCATCCTGTGAACTTTGTTTTTTTATTTTCATTTGTCGGTGTTGTGTATGTACTTAACTGGAATCCTCCCTTCTCGGCTGCCCTGTTTTTCGTCTCGCTCTACCTGCTTTTCCAATCTTCTCTCCGCCGTCTTCTCTCCGCCCCGCACTCTGCATTCAGAACTCCTCCAATTCCTCGCAGGGCGGCTTCGATTACAAGCGGGCGATCGTGGACTCCCTCATCGGGATCATCGAGGAGAACCCTGATGCGAAGGAGGCCGGCCTGGCGCACCTGTGTGAGTTTATCGAGGACTGCGAGCACACGGTACTGGCCACCAGGATCCTCCACCTGCTGGGCCGGGAGGGCCCCCGCACACCCTCCCCCTCCAAGTACATCCGCTTCATCTACAACAGGGTCATACTGGAGAACTCTGCTGTACGCGCAGGTAAGGGGAGGGGTGAAATACTAACACTTCAATTCATGTAGTGAATTTTGTTAACAATACAAAACAAATAAGAACTTTTTTAACAGCTTTTTATCCTTTTCTCTTTTACTGGATATGTTGAGCACACATGTAGCATTGATATTCTACAAATTATGGATGATGTACTGCACACAATACTTTTTTTGTTGGTGGGGGAGGTCCTAAAACGTATAATGTTGTAAAATCCATTGATGGTTATGTTTCCCAGCTGCGGTGAGTGCCCTGGCTAAGTTTGGAGCCCACTGTGAGGAACTCATGCCCAGTGTGGTGGTGCTCCTGTCTCGGTATGTACTTTTAAACAGCAGCTGTTGATTGTATTTGCCATTGGTTGTAAACTTGTAGTGTTTGTGCTTGTTGTGTATACGGATATTTGTAGATTGGACAGAACTGTAAGCATGTATGTTTGTCGCAGGTCCCTACTGGACACAGATGACGAGGTAAGAGACAGAGCCACCTTCTACCTGAACGTGCTGAAACAGGGCAACAAGGCGCTCAACTCAGCCTATATCCTCAATGGTACGTCCTGTGCTATGTCTCAATGTTACTTAAATTAATTACTATTATGTACGATTGGGCAAGACACTGTCAGTGGTTAGTAACCTTTCTTCTTTTTGAGTTGAATCTTGGCTGATGCTGCTCACCTGATGGAAAAGCTGATAGGTTTTTCATTTTTGGTCCAACCACTTTTGAAATCCACAGTTTACTTGCTTGAGAAGGCCTGGAATTAACATTATTATTTTTTCTTATCTCTGTATAGGCCTGAATGTGTCAGTAGTGGGTCTGGAGCGAGCTCTGCACTCCTACACACTGGAGCCATCTGAGACTCAGTTTGACATGAAGAGTGTCCCACTGGCCACACAGCCACTAGCAGAACAGAAAACAGGTAAATATTGTACCACACACTTCCTCTGGTTAGTTTGACTGAAGTGACCAAGGCATTCACTCTTCATGTTGTTTTGCCTCAGTTCCTTTACTGGACAGAAGGCATGCGTGTTACATGTAACTGTTCTGTTGCAAATATGATGGTAGAAGGACCAGGAAATATGATGTCGGGGATGTGTGTATGATTAGAAAATGTTATCACTTTTATCATCAGGCCATTTTACATTTTTCCAACAGTTTTCTTTTGCAAATTATAATTTTTTAACTTTCCAGCTCAAACATGTTTAAAACATGCACATATTTTTAAGTCCTCTATATCATGCCTGTTCCAGGGCTGCGCATATTTGGTGCAGAGGGTCAACTCTCAGGTATTACATTTGTACACCATCATGTCCAAGGCAGATTGTCAGCACTTTTGCTCTGTATGCTCACAACATGCCCTTTTTCAATCTGCTGAAGAACAGTAAGGTTTCAGTAGATGCCCTGGTGGTGTTTATTGGTGTTTTCATCTCTCCCTTAGCTGCCTAGTGACTGCTACTCTTCCAGGAGATGGGAACATGCATACATTACATATTAGATAATGTGGGTTGCAAGGTTTCAATAGACAGCTGAAGCTGAAATGTGGCCCTGCTGTGGTTGTTTGGTTCTATGCCAGCCATCCTGTCAAGTTTTCTCTGGGTACCTCTACCTGTGAAGCAGTTGTTCAGGGGATCAAAGGTTCAATCATGGCTTCTGTGTCTGCAGTACGCTTGTTAAGCTGTTCAGTCCAAAGCAAATTAGGTTTTGTATAATTAGATTGTTTCAAATGTTCCCATCCAGCGGAGGTCACGCCTGCAGCCAAGGCACCAGACAAGGTGGCTGCTACCAGACAGGACATCTACGCAGGTTTGTTTGTTTGTTTGTTTGTTTGTTTGTTTGTTTGAGCCTTTGCTTATTTTAGGAAACATAAGGACTTGTACCAGGTAACTTTTCCTGTAGATTCTGCTGGTAACTGATTTTCATAGATGATGTACCTGTGGCTTGTTTTATTTAGTTTCTGTCTTCTGTTCACAGAACAACTTGCAGCCATCCCAGAATTCCAAGGTCTGGGGCCTCTCTTCAAGTCATCCGCGGCGGTTCAGCTGACGGAATCAGAGACAGAGTACGTCGTCAGATGTATCAAACACACCTTCACCAACCACATCGTGTTCCAGGTGAGACATAGTTATTGTGTGTGTATGCTTAACAACTTCAATAGACTAAGTAAGTATTCAAATAAAATCACTGAGTATGTACCTGATAAAATTGCACTGTATCCAGTCAAATTGCCAAGTATACTTAGGCACCTCTAATATTCAATGTAACGGTATGAATATTTTTTTAAATCTCTATAAATTTTCAGACACTCTTTTTTCTCCGTCAAAGTTATTACATATTAATCCTGTTCCTCTCCCGCAGTTTGACTGCACGAACACGCTGAATGACCAGATCCTGGAGAATGTGACAGTACAGATGGAGCCGACGGAAGGGTTTGAGGTCCTGTCGTACGTCCCAGCAGCCTCCCTGCCGTACGGACAGCCTGGCATCACATACACCTGTGTGGCTCTGCCGGAGGATGACCCTACTTCTGGTCAGTACTGACACACTTTCTCAGCCTGTGTTTGTAAGGATAGTTATCTGTACATGTAAACATGATGCATAACTAGCATCACCTACACCTACGTGGCACTGCCGCAAGACGACCCAACATCTGGTCAGTACTGACAGGCTTCCTCACCACCTTATCTTGTGAAGTTCTATCTAAAACTGTGTTTGTATGGATAGTCACATTTTACATGTAAACATGATGCATAACTGGCATCACTTACACCTGTATGGCACTGCCTGAGGACTCACAGACCTTCTCACCAGCTGATAAGGCAGTGCTTTATCAATAGCTGTCATTGCAATGCACTCTGCCCTTCTTGGTTTGTGTGTTGAGTTCTTTTATTTGCAGAGGTCACCACCATCAGAACAGTAAATGTGGTTGATGTATAAATTATATGACTACTTGAGTATGCTTTGTGATGTGTATTTCTAACTGCCCTGCTTGTGTCGCTGCAGTGATCGGCACCTTCAGCAACACGCTGAAGTTCCTAGTGAAGGACTGTGACCCCAACACAGGAGAACCTGATGAGGAGGGGTACGAGGACGAGTATGTGGTGAGTAAAACAACTGAGCTTGGGTAACTAGATGTCTGTCATGGCAGGAAACATGGTTTTGATTTTAACACCCAAAAGACTGTGACTTACATGTACATGACGACACGTCTCAAAGAAGGGCACGTGTACATGTATGGCTAACAATGTGCTAAGTGTTGAATTGAAACTCAATTTATTTCCTTGTGAGTGGCTCCAAGTGGCAGAGAGCTAGAGAGAAGAAATTTCTTGCTTTTGATCTGCACTACAGATTGAAATTTACTAACAGAAGCCTTGCTGTTTTCCAGTTAGAAGATGTGGAGGTGACAATCTCAGACCACATCCAGAAGGTGCTAAAACCAAACTTTGCAGCGTCCTGGGACGAAGTCGGGGAAGACTACCAGATGGAGGATACATACGCACTGTCTACTGTCAAAACTCTGGAAGGTTCGTAAACTATGCTTATTTCACTGTAGTGACATCTTGATATCTAGATTGTAATCTCTTGTGAATTCTAAATTCTTTTCATTTTTCTGCTACGTCTATGCTGATTTATTTTGTTGTGTAGCAAACAGGTTTTGAATGAAGTGTTTTCTTTTATATACAATGAACGTACAAATTTGTATGTTTGAAGCAAAGTGTGTTGCTTTATCATAACTTAATCTTCCGCCCCTCTAGATGCGGTTAAAAACATAGTGGACCACATGGGCATGCAGCCGTGCGAGCGGTCCGACAAAGTGCCAGCGGACAAGAGCGCGCACACGCTGTTCCTCGCTGGAGTTTACCGGGGCGGCCACGACGTCCTGGTCCGAGCTCGGCTCGCGGTGGACGACGGCGTCACCATGCAGATCACAGTCCGCAGCACGGACGAGACAGCTGCAGAAGTTATCTCTGCTAGTGTAGGGTAGAGTCAAGGTTACATGGGGTTTGTCTTATGTATGGTGGGCTGGCGGGGATACAGAAACTAACATAAATTCTTTATTGGTCTATTGTAGTAAGCTTCAATAACTATGATCCAAGAATTTCCTGTTTAATATTGGTTACCACGATAAAGACAGTAACAGCCAGGGCAAGATTCTTTGGGGCAGTAGACAGAACCAAGATTAGGACCAGCATTAATGTATACAATGATGCTGGGTTAGGTATTCAAAGGTTCCATCTGTGCTGTTTTGTAAACCTCCTAAACTTTTATTACCAACAGTCTTGAATTCAAAGGTCTACTTGTATATCAATGACTCATTCAACAAGAAAGCTAACATTGTATTTGAACATTGTCGAATATAGCATGTTAGACATTCCGTGATTCATCAATGCTGGTAATGAGAAAAGGTTATCTACATGCAAAATCAAGCAATTTAAAGCTCTATAAAGAATACATTGTAGGTACATGTATGACAGAACAGTTGCACTAATACCTGTGTCTCAAATATATAGCATTAGTTACACCACTATATCTATAGTAAATTGCTAGTGTCAACTTATGTATGTGACCTATTCCATGAGAATAAAGATGCCTTGTGTGAAAGATTGTGTCAGAAATATTATTATTTTCATACTTCTCTGTCCCTGCAGTTAGCAGTAGTGAAATTGAATACCTGGTATGACTTTAAAATTTAAAGAGATGTTCAAAATAATACTTATGAAAATGTAGGTAGCAACACTGTAATGTTATCTGTCCATTTGGTTAAAACTTGGTCCTCATAACTTGATATCCTAGTGGTGATTCTCCTTTCTTTTGGGCATCACAGAAGCTATTCTTTAAACATGAGGAATATCTAAGATGCCACAAAATCTGTCATTAATGTTTTAATTTAAGACATCCATTATACGTGCAATATTAACACGATAGCGCCTGTGTGTGATCACCTAAGTCTGAACAGTTGTAGTTTTGAAACAACCGCAAGGAGGCGCCCCTGCACGGCCCGACCAGCTGATGTGGCATGATGGCGACTTCCCGGTACAGTTTGAAGACATGGATCACCGGTTTCCTTGTTTTCCTCCAAATCTCTAGCTTGTGGGCGAATTCTGACGAAGCCTACTGCGACAAGGAAACAGGAACATGTGACGAAAATGTCACGGAGCAAGCAGAGAAGGACAAGTACCGGGAAGGTCGTGCAATATGGTTGTTTCGTGTGGGGAGGGGGGCGTTCACTGTTATTGTTATGCTTGTCTTGTACTTTCTTTTATGACCAACATGTAACTTCGATATCTGTAAGAATATCGTCTTCGCCTTGGGAAAAAGTGCTCTGAAACCAAGAAATATAGCCTTTGTTTTTGTCCATATATTGATTTACTTCATATGTGACTCCATTGTTAGTATAAAAGAAAATATTAATGTTCAAAAAGAAAGTGAACATTTTCTTTACTCTGAAGAGTCTGATGTTTCGTTAATTACTTCGTTCAGTTGACCCACGATGGCAGAAATACCTGGACAAAATTGACCAAGCCTTGGAAGACTACAAGCCGTGCCCCAACCCGGACAAGAAATGTGCCTGTCACAGTAGGTGAGGAATTGATTTGTTTTTAAATCCTGACTGTTGCCAGCAGCCCACACACAGGCTAGCCTCCACCAGACCTGTGTTTAATAATAGGACAGTAACCATTATCTTATATGTAGTGCTTTACAAATGAGAGAATGTATTGTAACAGAAAGACATGTTTAACATACATCATGTAACATTAACATCCATATTCCTTGAGTCCAGCATACCCAGTAGTCTTGTATTGATTGCTTTGTCATTGTTGCCATATTTATATTACATTGTCCTCTGTGCATGTAACATATAGTTATCACCATCGAGCAATATAGGTTTATTCATTCATTTATGATGACTGTTGCTGTTACCTGCTTATTTTCCGTCCATGCCTAGTGTTATAACTAAAGACCTGAAGCTGTGGAAGGACAGAGGAGGGATCACCAGGGAAGAGTTTGATCACACCTTGGAGCAGGACAAGGGAACTCACTACCAGATCATCGACCACAAACTCTACAGACAGGACAGGTGTATGTTCCCGGCCAGGTGAGATGCGACAGGTGGTCCCTAAGATTATTTTTCCCTTTGATCTAAGTGGTAAGCATCCAGATTGTTTCTACTGTGTAGTTAAGAATGTGAAATGATACACAAGTTCATCATAAGGACTCTTTAACAGTACCATGTTCCCTTCCAGATGTTCAGGTGTTGAACACTTCATCCTGGAGATGATCTCTGAGCTACCAGACATGGAGATGATCATCAACGTGCGAGACTGGCCGCAGAGTCCCATGTACCAGCGAGAACCCAAACCTGTCATGTCCTTCAGTAAGGTAAGACTCATCTTTAAGTTCAAAGACACTGAAATTACTCTCCAATTGCCATGCAGAGGTTGTTTGGGGAGATTGTGACCTTTATATCATCTGAACTGTTTTTTGTCGCTTACTCACCCACCCACCAACACAGAAAACAGGGTATATGATAAAAAGGTCACAATCTTCCCCACCAACCTCTGCCTGGAGAGTAACCAAAAGCTCAGAAAAGATCAAGTTAGTCTGTCTTCAGTAGCATATTACCAGCCCCAAACCTAAGGTCTTGGCCTGAATATCTTCTTGCCTCTTTCAGATTTGATGAAAAGGTGATGATTGTTTAATGATAGGCTTGATGGATTTTTACATGTTCCATGTGACATTAGATGAATCACCCCCTTTGATGGAGGAGAATTGTTGTTGGGGTTTAACATTGTGTAATATATATTTCAGACCTTTAATGAACACTGGGACATGATGTACCCAGCCTGGACATTCTGGGAGGGCGGCCCGGCTGTCTGGCCTCTCTTCCCGACAGGACTGGGCAGGTGGGACCTCATGAGGGACTCCATCACCAAGTAAGTCTGTCTGAATCTGGGGAAAAAGGGGGCTGTAACAAAACTACATTGTACTGTAGCTACTTAAAAAAGCATCATACTTCATCTCAGTTGAGGGTAACTGCTTTACCTTTTACCTTTTAGTTTAACATGAAACTACATAACTTTTTCTATTGATCCATGACACTTGTTTTATACATTTATGGTATGGCATTTCATTTATTAGGGAAGGAAAAAAGAAAGAATAATTCATGATTAATTAATCCTCAGGGCTAACGAAGATTGGCCGTGGGATAAGAAGGAAGACAAGGCGTTTTTCCGCGGGTCGCGTACGAGCGCTGAGCGAGACCCGCTGGTGCTGCTGTCCCGAGCTGAGCCTGACCTGGTGGACGCTCAGTACACCAAGAACCAGGCCTGGAAATCTGACAAGGTCAGTGGGAGGGAGACTCACGCTTCTGTGCAGGGAGACCCTATTTATGTATCATGACCTGAGCTCATTTTCCTTGTTTTTAGAATCTCACAATGTTTTGTGGATTGTTTCTTCCCAACCACAGGACACACTGGGGATGCCAGCTGCCACAGAGATCAAACTGGAGGACCACTGCAAGTACAAGTAAGTTGTCACAAATTGCAGATATGTAACATTGACACTTACTGTTGTAGTGTGCATAGTCCAGTGGTCAAAGAAGTTGACTGTTGTTTAAGCTGTTTCAACCGTCACCAATCTGCAGACATTCAGTGGTAGAGCAGACACAGGTTGAACGACTAAGGCAGGAACACGTTTTCAAACATTGCTCATCACTCCCTTTTCCAGATACCTGTTTAACTTCCGTGGCGTGGCAGCAAGCTTCCGTTTCAAACACCTGTTCCTGTGTCACTCCACGGTGTTCCACGTGGGGGAGGGGTGGTTAGAGTTCTTCTACCCTGCCCTCAAACCCTGGGTACACTACATCCCTGTCAGTCAGGATCTCAAGAATGTCAAGTAAGAAGAAAAACATTCTAATTACTATGCATGTACTTCATAATTCAGTACAGCTTTCCTTCTTTTTATGAAGGATGAAGTTTTCTTACCAGATGTATGGAAAAAAATGTAATGAAAATGTTTTATTTTCCTCACAGGGAGCTTATTGAGTTTGCCAGGTCAAATCAGGGTGTAGCAAAGGAAATTGCTGAAAGGTAAGGAATTTTTTTAAAAACATATCTTGCTACATGTACATACAAGCTTGAATTTGAGCTGCACTGAAGGTTCCTAGTTAGGAATTAGAGCCTTTCTTTGTTTGAACAAAAGTCAACATAAGTGTGATAAAAATCCTTCCAGGGGTTTCCAGTTCATTTGGGACCACCTCCGTCAGGAAGATGTGCAGTGTTACTGGAAGAAACTCCTTAAGAAGTACGCCAAACTCCTCAAGTTTACACCCACCAGAAGGAAGGAGTACAAGCAGATTCAACCCAAGAACAGATAACCTGTATGGTCAGAGTAGCAGGCATCTTCCCGGATAGAATTCAGGCTGTGAGGAAACTTAAATGTATGTGTTTGTGGGATAAGACTACTTTATCATGTTACTTTCCAACACAGGTGAGCTTATGATTATTCCATATTTGTAATGCTAGATTCATGTTTGTAATTCTGAGAAAACAGAGATGTTGCTGTATAGTGTCGACTGATAACATTTCAGTTCAGAGTTAAAAGTGTTGCGTAGATATTCAAACAGTAGATTGTACATGTAGTTGCCATGTGTGATTCTTACACACAAATCTTGTTAACTGTCAAACAGAAAATTAAGCACAAACATTAATTCCTTCATAATTGAAGGGTTGAAGACTTAAAAGATGTTCCCACCGAATGTTTTTCATGTTTGTATATTGTGACGCACAAAAAAATGATGAAGTAAGAAAAAGAAGATTGCCACATCTCACAATCTTGCACCAAGCAATAATGTTTTCTGCAGAAACTGAATGTTACAAGAAGTGTTGTATATGTTGTGGTGTTGCACTGTTGAAAAAATACATTATAAAATTAATACATGTATTAATGATATACTATCAAGTTACTAGTATAGGATAGATAAATTTGGTGCTGAATTCGATATATTCCACAATGTTTCATCATTCAAAAAAAGCCACGTAACTTAGAAATTAGAGACTAATAACAATTGCCAGATGAATGGCATTTAGTGTGATCGTACCATGTATGTTTTGTGATATTACTACTAGTACTTAAAGGTACTAGTAAGTACATGTATGTCTAAACTTATGCTGCTAATAATAAAGCATAATCATATCTGTTACAGAATTGTTGGTTATCACAATGTCATGGGACTAGTACTCAATGAAGACAGTTGTAGCTACACAAAAATACTAATGCCAAAATAGATTAAAAGTCACATGTATTTTTTCACAAACATATCAAATCACATTTTGCATCACAGCACCTTGACAATAATAAAATCACATTGTATAAAAATGTTTATGAATCATATATTTATATTCATGTATCATATAAAATTATACATACATGTTACACATGTATATTTCATGTCACAAGAGCATCATATTGTCATTTCTTGTGTGTTCATTTTTGCTCCTGACATCACAGCTGCACTAATTGAATAACACTTGCTCTCTTAATTTGATCACTACATTGTGCGTTGATTGAATTTTGTACATCTTAAAATGCAGAGTCCATCCTTAGTACTTTGCACATCTTAAAATTTCAAGACATTCCAGAGTCCATATCCTCAGTAACAAAACATTGGTAACCGCCAATGTCTGAAACACATTGGGACCTACATTTTCTTTCTAACTAAAAGGTTAGGATAGGAAACAATTGTCTTGTAGAAGCAACACAAAATACCATTGTATGGAAGATTCATCAATATTCGTAATGTTAGATCAATCTTTACGTAAAAAATTGGCTTCCTAATTCCTTAGCAAAATTCATAGCAGTTGTACTTAAAAAAATTTTTTTTTTACATTTTTATTAAAACATAGTCAGTGGCATTTTTACGTATTTGTAGAAATTTTACAGTACACAGAATATCAAAAATACATGTTAACAACATGGTTTGTGATGATTTGGCTTTAGCCTATGTAACCCAAGCTCCGGGGGGCTCCCTACATAGTCCGCCACCCAAGACGGCTGGATGTTGGGCGGCCGGCAAAAGCGATTTAATCAGGCTAATTTGGCTTCATACATGTATTTCTGAAAATGCCTACCTAAAAGCATATAAATCCTACCGTTTCTATCTATTCCACCCAGCCCTCTTCACTAGAGGAAAATTGGGCGACGTTGATACATTATTGCAGTATTGGCCTCAAGTAAAACATTGCATCTCCCCTGTTCTCACATTTGCATGATGATTTTTGGATGGAACAGACTGTGTTACTTCTCCTTCTTTGCCGCCCCGTTGGTGTTTTTGGTCTTCTCTGCGTCCTGGAAGTTCCAGTCGATGGGGTTGAAGAGCTGCGCAGACTTCTTGTAGGTCCAGTAGGGGGTCATGACGAAGGACACCAGGGTCAGCTCCGTGTAGAACGAGATAAACATGGAGGCCGGCATGTCCGCCCAGATGTGGTCCCAGTGCCGGTAAGTCTCCATCCAGAAGAAGGCCTCCAGCACAGAGCGCAGGTGGAAGGTGTGGACCAGCACGCACTGGTTGAGCCACCAGGTCCGCGTGTCGGCCCGCCCGCACTTCAGCAGCACCCAACACAGCGCCGAAAACGGCGTGCTCATCTCCAGGATCAGCCCGTTGGTGGCGAAGTAGTGCGTGCTGCCGACCCACAGGATGAGGGAGTAGCCGACCAGCGACAGCCAGTGGTGCAGGTTGAGCAGGATGCTGACCTTGCGGAAGATGATGTCGGACAGCAGGAGGGTCGAGCACTCGAACAGGAAGAAGCCAATCGTGGTACAGATGGCGAAGAAGCTGGTGGGTGTGGTGGCGAACACGACATCCTTCTTCAGCTCCTGGTCCCACCACAGCGCCCAGATCCCCACCACGGTACAGAACACGCCGAACGTCGCCCGCACGATCGCCAGGTTCCAGAAGATCCTCTCCTTCAGACGCAGGCCGTTGTATGTCTTGAGGAATGAAGACAGGATGTGGCACAGGAGGTAGACAAAGGCAAAGAAGAAGAAGGAACCGGCGATGATCTTGAGCTTGACATGCAACTGGTTGTAGTCGATGTCTTCCCAGGAAGGGTTGATGGCACCGAGTAGACCCATGGCTTTGGCTTGACTGGGCTGAAATGCAGGTGAAATGGTCATGTGAATTTCAGGGTCCCATATCTGAGTACAAAGGTTATAGCTTACAAAGGCTAAGGCCATTACAACATGGGCAAACAATGATGTAATGTTGAAGAAATCATTACAAGAATCAAAGTAAAATGCCTCACTTAAGATTTATGAATGATACTAGTAACAATTAAAAGTCTCCTTGTCTTGAATTAGGGAGACACTTTCCAAACTTAACAATAGTGTTATTATAGACTATTTTCTTTGAGTCAACAAAGTTTTACCTGGCATGTGTGGCCTTGGGGTCAGGGTTGTTGACTCAGAATCTAGGACTCAATCTTTGGTTTGAATTAATTACATTAATGATCATTAATCACATGCAATAATTGTTAGTTTCAACGTACCTGTCCCTGAGTAGTTGTCTGAGCCATGGCACCTGAAGTGATCGAGTTGTTGGACAGCAGAAATGATCACAAGGCACTGAAATATATGATATATTACATGTAACATTTGTAACATTACATTCCTTTAATGTTCTGTCATTGAAAGAAATTAAAAATCTCTGACAAAGTTTTGAATCAGTGTCCTATTCATGAAGTTAACATGAAAGGGTCACAAACGTGGTTCCCACTGAAACGTGAGACAATGACCAGACTTGTTTATCTATCAGGTCATGCATCTTGGCGTCAGTACTACTACTAGTATATAGGATGCCCTTAGCTTTGCTGTCAGCAGACACTAAAATTTTAACATGTCACCTATAAATCACATACTCTTTGTGACCAGAAAGGCTTTGCTCAAACCAGGATAGGAAACACAAACCTTCCGTGAATATAAGCAGAACAAACTGAGTGAAAGCGAGTGTAAGACGGAATAATTTTTAACGCCAAACCAATAAAAAAGGAGGCGTAGCTGTTTACGTAACCCCGGAAACCAGACAAATCCCGACCGAGTTCTTCCGTTTCTACAACACCTAGTCTCCTTCGGGCACGTACCAGGTTAAGGATCAAAACAGTTTCTTACCTTACATAAGGACGAACCGGCTGGCAGATCCTTTCCTTGTGAAGCGTCACAGCTGACTAAAGCGTCACATGGGCTTTAAATCGACCTTTGACCGCCCGTTATGTTTACCCGTGACATGCACGTGGTTTGGGCCCTTGGCCCAAGTCCATGTTGAAAACAAACCTTGTCTTTCTCATCTAATGGCTTTGTCTCAGTAAAATGAGCGTTGCTTTGCCGTTGACGTAAAGGCTATAAAGCCATGTGACATGTAAACAACGATTATCCTTCGCGAGGATTAGAGGTTCATTGTCTGCAGTTTGTTGTAATTCCGCTAAGCGTCGCTTTTGGTCTACTTTGACAGATGACCGCTAGAGCGCATGTAAACGCATTTTGCGGTTTCGCCAGATCGAAACAAATCGAGATATGTATCATAATTCAACAAAATATCTATACAGAGATATCTTCCAATAATTCTGTAACTCATAGTGCTTCATATTAAATGGAAATACGGCATATTATGGAGTTATAGTCGGTGATCTTTTCGATCTCACACGTTTGGATCATACATCATGTGATTAGTTTTTCACAACATGGCGATGATGGAGGAAAAGTGGGAGTTCGACAGTTTTGACGACGGCTCCCTCAACAGTACGTACACTTCTGCGTGTCTAACTAAGAGTATTACAACTATTGGTAACCATATAATGAGTTGGTGTTGCTTTGAAGCTGATATCTGTCTTGGTTTATAAGAGCTACGATGTGTAAAATTGGTTCCGGTTTAGTTGATTTTTCAGGGGGAGGGGCGGACAGGTTTGCTTACATGTCAACAGGTTGTAAAGACAGGTAGTAAAAATTATAGTACATAAGTATATGTCTGTTGACTCTGGTACTGATGTCGTTTAGCTAGAGTAATTCACACATCCAAGGTTGAAGCTACAGCATATTTGCAAACGTATTTTTTTAAAGTAGAAGTTCTGGTAACCTGTTACTTGAAAATGTAGTTGATTAGATGACCTTTAATAGGCCCCAATACTCAGGTGTAGCCTAAAAACATATTGGGGTTCTCTTTGATACCAAACCAAACATATCCTTCTGTGCAATAATATATTGCCTACCTGGCTGAAGAGGTCTCTACTCTACTCCTAGTCAATGTAACGTTAGTACTGTCAGATAGGAGCTTTGAATATTCATGCATGTATATAACGTTATATCCGTCAACAAAGCCAGCCCTTGGAGGACAACAAGTCACTGAAGTCTCTCGAGGTTGTGCTATTAAAAAAATAGCCTATGATAAATTAACTACTAAAGCAGGACCCTTGCAAAATGTTGGGCAACAGATGAAAAATGTTGTTTACCTTGCAGAAATTGTTGGGGAGATCCAGTTGAAGAAGTATGGCAAGTTTATGGATGACTACGCCAGCCAGCTGAAGAGTATAGAAGATGCGCTGGACGACTCTATAGGAGATGCCTGGGACTTCACTCTGGACCCCATCGCACTGCAGGTGACTGGGACAATCATGCAGTAACTTAATTGTATAACTATAATCCTTGCTTCTAGATCAGACATGCAAGAGTCAAATTTGAATCCTAGCTTTCTTTGCTCACAGTTGTTGATCACCTTCTGTTAATCCGTGGGTACCACAACTATCTGCTGTACTTCAGTCTTGTCATCTAAAAAAATACATTGTATTTCCTTGCTACTCTAAAAGTTTATAGTAACATTAAGAACTGTGATTTGGGATCCCAACCCTGGTAAGAGCGTCCAAGGCTGACAGGGCATTCCAGTCAAAATAGAGGCTATTGATTGATTGGTCGATGAAGGTTAGACTCCAGGTAATATGATTGATTGAATTGAACTATTTCATTCTGTGTTTCTCCAGTTCCTGCCCTACGAGCAGACGTCTCTGTTGGAGTTGATAAAGACAGACAACAAGGTTCTGAACAAGGTGCTGACGGTGTTCTCCTCACTGTGCTGCGAGATGTCGGCCCTCAAACACGAGGCAGAGACCAAGTTTTACCACGCGCTGCTCTTCTACGGAGAGGGAGGTGAGAGAAACTGACTTTTTATCTGTTTTCTCCCCAGCTGTTGTGTTGTGATTATAGAGTCAAGCCTGTCTATAGTGACCAGTCATGGGTCAGCAGGAAAGATAATATAACAGACTGCTGAAAAGTGGCCACAATGGACAGGTGGTCCTTGTATACTGGTCCTTAAATGTGGTCTTTTGTACAGGTTTTACTTGCATTGTTGCTTTTGTTTTTTTTCTCGGAACTAGTTGTTTGGGCTTCTGTTTGTCAGGATGATAAAAATCTGAGTGCTTTTGCATCACTCAAACTGTTTAAAAATATCTCTATTTTGCAAGGATGGTACAGTTCTTTCCTTTATGTGTATAAAGTATTTCTAACCTTAAACATTTCCCCCCACCAGAGTTAGATAAGGTACAGGAGGAAGGAGAGGCGCAGGTCCAGATGGGCCGGATGATGCCCGTGCTACAGGAGCTGTCGTGTTTCGTGTCGCGCTGCTACGAGGTGGTCAGGAACACGGTACAACAACTGGGCTCATTACACACCAGTGACAGGTCAGTACATGTATGGGGTAATATCATCATATAATATACTGGAGCTAAATAGAAGATGATTGGGAATTTGCAGTTAGCTTATGCTCTACTGTTTCAGATAGTTATACTTCTGAGTAAAGAGACTCTTTTTACACAAGTCTTTTATTCGGCAGACGTTTTGGTGACTGTCTGTCACCTTCCTCAGGGCAATTCTGACTGGTTCACGTGATCCTGTGATGATTTGTTTCTGAGAGTTTGAAATATTTGCAAGATTATTGCATGCATTATGTATATTGCTAGCATTAAGAATTACTAGTAAGTATTGTATTTCTTCTTTACAGGACTGCTCCCAAGACAATTGATGTTTCTCAAGTGCACTTTCAGGTAAGCACGGCTTTCACCAGAGATCTGTGTCTGTGTTTTCATTGACTGAAAGCACTGCTGTTTGTGAAATATTGGACTATATATACTGTCACAAGTAAAGCATGTTGTTTTCCTTCCAGCCTGTTTATGAGCACCTTGGTGACTTACTGACAGTCCTGACCACCCTGGACTCTATAGTAGAGACACACACCATCCTCACAGACCACTGGACTTTATATAAAAGGTAAGAAAACTGGTGGTAGTTGTTGAGGAAAGTTTACTTCTTTGTTATAATATTGTATGTTGCAAAAGTATTCTGGAGGTGGAGACTTGTGAAAAAAAACATCTTAAGTCACTGACAAAAGATAAAGTGTGGATTATAATTTTACATATTATTACATGTACCTAAGGGTGTGGAGAAAAAAATTGGGTGCAAGATGTTGAGAAAATAGAACAATATGGATGGGGATACATGTACATGTATATGTAGTAATGTTTCTTGTCTGTACAGAATGCTGAAGTCAGTGAGGCACAACCCCAGCCGGTTTGGTGTGGCTGAAGACAAGCTGCGACCGTTTGAGAAACTCCTCATGAAGCTGGAGGGACAGCTGTTAGACGGGGTCATTCTACAGGTAAAACAATCAACAAGTCTTATATCTTAACATGCAAACTTTTGAATCACTCCAGCTACAGCAGCCTACATGTATGTTATCTGAAGAGAAGATGTACCTGTATACATGAACTTACAAAAACATGTCTCTTTCTTGCAATAGAAGTATGCTAAGCTATAGATGTTTATGTACAAAAGAAGGAACATAACAAAGTCTATCAAATTTGACAATGATATAGTTGAAGTACAATAGCGGAAGAAATTTGACAAACACTGTGTTTTTTGTGCAGAACTGTATAGAGCAGGTGTTTGATGAGCCATCTATCGGAGTGGCCAGGAACAGTGTTTTTGCTGAGGAGTTCCTACACAACATCAGGGGTCTCTTCAGTCATATGGAGGCCAGGATTGGTAAATACAATTATTCAGTTGTAGGGTTTGAAGCTCAGGATTTGTGAATGTTGTTAATGCAGACTTGTCAGGTACATCATATAAAGCTATCATTATTATTGAAATGTGGATGTATTTTGTTCACAATTTTCTGTATTTTTGAACCAGAAAGACTAAGTTCAACTTGGTATATATGGATATCTGAATACAGTATCAAAGGATTTTCCACTTTGATATTCTGTCCAAAGTTGATTAGTATTTTCACTTATTTGGTATGTTGTTTTGTTTACTTGTTTGTTTGTTTATTTTCCTGCAGGTGAGAGTAACGAGGTTGACCAGCGGCAGAAGTTTGTTGGTGTGTGCAGCCTCTACGTTCTACACTTCCAGATCTTCAGGACTGTGGACAGGAAACTCTTCAAGTCACTCTGGGATGTCTACAAAAAGGTAAAACTTCAGAAAACAAACACACAAAACATGGGACAATTAAGGTTGAAGATTCGCTGCGAATTCTGGAAAGTCTAATCAGTTGTTAGCCTTCTTTTTATCTACCACATGTATTAATATTGTCACATAGTATCATCATGATCTTCACAGCATGTGACTTGCACTAGCAATTTTTTTAACACTACTGCTGCTATAACAGTAGCAAACTGTAACAACTTGAACAAAACAACCACATATAAAACTGTTTCCTTGTTTAGGTTCCTGCCATCACCCTGACAGGGAACATCGTGTGGTACCCAAACGACTTCTTACTGAGTAAGATCAAACAGGCAGACAAGTGGCTGGATAAGAAGGCCGTCCTCGCTGTCAAACAGTTCCAGACTCAGTATCTACAGCAGAGGAACCAGGCACTGGCCAGGTATGACATAGTCTTAGGTTTTACCTCACATTGTAATCATTTACACCACAACAATGACTTCTTTCCATGTCTGTTGCTTCAAAATGTATTCTTTCAAATGAATGAAGCCTGTATGTTTTTTTAAAGAAAGTGAAACTAATTTGCCATTGAAGTCTTACACCAGTACAATATAGTGACTATATACATCATCTTGTTCTTCTTGTTCTCATAAAAAGAAACATGCTGTTGGCATTTTGTACCTAACATACAATGTGATCTACATACCGGACAGAATACTGGAAATAAATTCGCGGTGGAAAAGTGACCACAAAAGCCACAACAAGCCAAACAAATGCATAAAATATTTCAAGATTAATATTACCACGATGTCCATGCTTTGCATTTACACCTCCCCTTCTCTCTCTCTCCCTCTCTGACTAGTCTTTTCTCCTCTCCCACGCATACATTCTTCAGTAGGAGCAAGTAAGTCCAGAGTAGGCATGGCTTACATTGTGTACACTGTCATGTAGGTGTATGTCTCCAACATTGAACCTGGTACTGTCAGAAGTGTGTTAGACTTGCTTGAATGTATTAAACTTCAAAAAAGGTTTACACCTGCATTAGTTGTGAGGAATACAAGTCTGACTATGTGGTGTGGCTCTGTCTGTTCTACCATTTCATCAAAGCTGTCTTGTGTTAGCCTTTCAACAGCTTGTTAACAGTTAATCATCTGCTGGATATTCTTTGAAGTATTTTGCTTTTTGATTAACTGCCTGTCTGTCCTAATGAATTTAGGGGGAACAGTTCTTAACGGTGCACACCCCAGTTCTTCCGCGACCGGGGTCCGTGATAGTCCGTTGTAAAAAAGTGACGAAAGGGTTTTGAGGGTCCAAGTTTGAGGTGACATTTCTTATAAACTGCCACGAAGTATCATTAAACATTAACATGGCTGAAGAGTGTAAGAAATGGTGATTTTGGGGTGAAAATTTCTTTTGGCTCCGAACCTTACTTCCGGGTATCCTTGCGCGCCAAGTGTAATCCGCCCGTTTGACCTAGTTTCGCTCTGTGGCTTCGTAGGGTGGATTTGCAACCCTCGCGCCGTGGACTGTTTAGAAAATTACAGTACTAGAATTTTCTTTATAATTTACTCGGGTATAGTCAAGGCTTGGGTCTTTCTGCCAGCATCAGTCATTTCTGCCGGAAAATTTTTTTTTGTGGGATTATCCTACGCGAAAATTCGCAATTTTGGGCATTAATTTTGGAGTGAAAATAATGTTTTTTCCGTTGATTTTACCAAACTTAAAAAGGTTGAAGAAACCAAACTCAGCTTGTCTTGTAGCTGAAGATATACCCTTTCGTCCCATATACAGTTATTCTCCTTCCGAATTATTCCACGCCAGAGACGGTCGCTAGATTTGAGGGTGTGCAGCTTCGAAAAGAGGCCCCAAATAAACTGGGGTGTGCCCCCTTAAGATAATTTCATGATAAATCATGCACCTTAGGTATGCATGCTGCTTGTGCTTCTTTTTTTTTCTCTCTAAATGACAGTCCAGTTGCCTGATATAGAGCAGCAGCAGCTAATTACTTGTTAAGAGTTCATTATTTTTTAATGGTGCTCTTCAGTTGTAGGAGTAACACTAGCAGCAGATTCAGACTCTGTGTACATGTGTAATGGTACAGTTCGGTAGTTGTAACACTAGCAGCTAATTCGTACTCCAGGGAAACCCAGACTCACCACCTGCAGGTAGCAGCCTGGATGGTGAAGGTCGAGTCAACCTTGAACCAGAAGAACCTGATGGAAGATCTCACGTCAAGGTGTACCCTCTTCATACAGGTGAGCATCTTGGCTCCAGGTGTAGTCCCATTATATTCAATTTCATTTTTCATTTTGATCTCTCTAATATACCTTGGCCCACAACCACAAATTGGTGATTTAACTGGGGTATTAAAATTTGTGACCCCAAAATTGAATTTGCTTCTTGTCATTTATTGTCTGTGTACAGTCGAGCCTTTTACTGATGTTTATTTTTACTTGGTTGTTTGTTGTGCCATTAGGGAATCCTGTATGCGTACAGCCTGAGTCACCTGATCAAAACCACCATGAACCTGCACGTGTCCATGAACAAACCCATGACCAAGACTGCCGTGCTGTCCCTGTGTAGACTCATAGAGCTGCTCAAGGTGAGACACTGCTACAGTAACTGTACATATCTGGGCTTCATGCAGCTGTGTGAGATTGTGCAGCCTGAGATAAATGCTACAGATATTAGTCTGTTGATGTGAGTGTGTGTGTGTGTGTGTGCGTGCATGTGCGTGCCTACGTGCGTATGTATGCGTGTGCTATCTTGTCTATGAGTTTGTGTGCATGCACAAAGTACATGCATATGCACATATTAGACAAGTAATTAAGCTGTCAGTTTTTAAGGCTTTCCCCTTACTGTGTTAAGAGGATGAGTTGTTTGTACTGTCCCCTGCAGGCCATAGACCACACGTTCCACAGAAGAACCATGCTGATAGCAGACTCCATCCACCACATCACACAACACCTGTGTTTCCTGGCCATGACCAGTATAGAGACAGCCAAGGTCGGTTGTAATGCAAATTTACTCAATGAATTTACACTTGCTTATCTGTAGTGTATATTTGCTAGTTCCCTAATAATGTTGTTTGCGAAGTCTGTTAGTTGTCATATTGGAAACATTGTTTGACATTATATCTTCCAGAAACGAGTGAAGTCTGACAAGAAGTACAGTGACAAAGCCTTGGTGAGGCCTCTCTCTTGTGTAATCTCTGGTACAATCCCTGGAAGACTCTTATTCTTAAGTAATCTGTTACAGGTTGTTATGAATATGATTGCTATTTTTGAAAAAGAAAGTAACACATCTATATGCTTCCATACAGGATGTGATGTCAGCCCTCATACTGGCAGAGAATGCTCTCAACGGGTCAAGTAAGTTATGATAGAACTACATTTAAAGTTACCATAATGTTTTAAATGTTTGCCTTGCCAACTTGCTGTCTCAATAAAATAACTCTGATGTTAACATGTTCCTATGTTGCCTTGCACTGACCATTGTGTAAGATACAGAATGTTGACTTACAGTGTCTTAGTCTTATAACGGTATAACAAGCCAGTTGTTATTGTTCCTACAGTGACCAAGGAAAGAAGGCTCATTATCAACCTGGCAATGTGTGTGGGTGCACAAATGGTATGTCCTATTCTTTGTGGCCAATCCTTTCTGTATGTCTTGATTATAAATACTTGATAATAGCTTAAATGTGTGGATGGTTATGTTATGTTTTATTTCTGTATCCTACAGAAAGCTTTCAAAGAGGATGAACTGAACAACTTCCAGCTCATCATGAAGAAACTAGACATGATCTGTGACATCAGGCAGAGGTAGGTCAGAGGTCAAGCACAGGTTGACAGTTGGAGTGGATGTCTAATTTTTTCTGTTGCTTGCATGTGGCTTTTTTGATCATCGTACTTGATTGCAAAGTGTTCCACTCTCCAATACAGATTTTCAATTTACAAACACTAAAATCTGTAGAATGTGTTTCTTGCTGTGTTGTCGACTGGCACAAGAAACTTGACACACTTCTTTGTCTATCATAGTTACTCTATCTATCATATTTACCTAAACAATATTTCTGTCCAGGTTACATGCTGCTTGTGACTGCAGTTTTGTGTACTGGCACCGGGTGGTGTTCCCACTGTATGTACAGGATGTGTATGAGGACAGAGTAGACGCACAAAGGATACATGTGAGTATACTCAGAGCCATGATTCTTTCGGATTATTACTGCAACCAGCTGTGTACTATGTAATTGTAACCTGTTGGTAAATTGTTTGCACCAATGTATATCATCTACATGTACATGTACAAATGTATACAGTATTGTACACCATGCACAATTCAGGATGAGACACACTGTGTCTCACTGTGCCTCTCTCTGTCTATGTTAGTTTGAAGCTTGTTATAATAAATGAATGAATATACTAGAAATATCCTTGTTATAATAAATGAATAAATACAGAAATATCCTTGTTACAATAAATGAATGAATATAAAAATATCCTTTCCTGTAGTACATGTTTGCAGCCCTGCATGACTGTGTGGCTCCCATGCAGCACAGTAAACACACAAACTCTCCCTCTCCTGTAGTACATGTTTGCAGCCCTGCGTGACTGTGTGGCTCCCATGCAGCACAGTAAACATCTGGACTCACCTCAGACTCTGCTCAACATCTTCGACAAGGAGATCATGGACAGCATGCATGAGGTGGGGACATTCAATTTTATAAGGCTGTAGCATCAAGGCATTCACTCTGTGTCTGTCTAGATGCAGAGCAAGAATTGAGGTGTTCAAATAAGCACAGTTGGGGTATCATCACTAGAAAGCTTTAAATGTGCAAAGATTGAGTGTAACAAGCCATTCTGTGTGATATACATGTAGCTAGCTGCCACCACGCCAAGTGCCTGCAAATTAAGCTGGTGTGTTACGCGGAAGGGCAATTATCCCGGCTATACCGATACAGATAGATATCTCTGCCAATTGGGTTATGTCTTTATAATTATGTCTTAAACAGTGTACACTGTTGGCCACATAGCTTAACTTATGTTGTACCCCTGTCTCACAGCACATGCTTGACCGTCTGTGTCGGGACGTGGAGACGGACCTGCGACTGTCCATCCACACTCTGTGCCAGTCTATATATCTTTACCAACCTGGTTATGTCCCTATGTCTTATACCCAGTATACTGATGGTAGCCATCCTGCTAAACTTGCATCCTAATAGATTTGTAATTCCTATCCCTGTCTCCCAGCACATGCTTGACCGTGTGTGTCGGGACGTGGAGACTGACTTGCACCTGTCAATCCAACCACTATGCCAGTGTAGATATCCATGCCAAGGAGGCTTTGTCTTAAACAGTGATTAATGATGGTAGTCACACTGTTAAACTTGTGTTCTCCCCCTGTTCCGCAGCACATGCTTGACCGTCTGTGTCGGGATGTGGAGACAGACCTGCGCCTGTCCATCCACACTCACCTGCAGCTGGACGACAGGAACCCCTTCAGGACCGGCCTGATGGACCTGAGACAGTTCTTCATGATCCGACCCATCAGGTTCTTCAACAACTTCATCAATATCAGAGGTGGGGCAATGTTATTGGCTTCAAAGTGTTGAAAAAAATCCACTGCGCATCTTTATATCTGTTGCAGCACCTGGCTCAGTACCTATAAGTGGTCATTTGGCTTTGCATTGAGCAACACCGTTAAAAAAAGGAATGTCCAAGTCATTAGAGGCAGACTCAAGATAATGGCTATGTTGCTAAGATCTCTTATTAGCAACTACAAGTCTCAACACTCATGATAGAATTTGCTGGCAAAAGTTAGAAAAGAAACTTCCTCAGTTTGCACCAGTAGTTAGCTGAGGAATGACATTTGGAAATCTTCTCTTCGATAGAATAAAAGTAGTCTGTGTAATGCAAACCCTGCCGTCCATGGTTTAAGTTGGATAAGTATTAGGGTAACACATGTAGCATTTACTCCAATTTGGCAGTACTTTTAGCTTCTACATTCCTTTTCTGTCACTTGAAAGTTTTCCTAATAGATTTTCCCTGTGTCTGCCCCCTCTCCCCCAGCCTATGTAACCCACTACCTGGAGAGAACCTTCTACAACCTGACCACGGTGGCGCTGCACGACTGGAAGACTTACGGAGAGATGCGGAACCTGGCAGAGCAGAAGTACGGACTGGACATGATGGAGGCACACCTTCCCACACAGACTCTCGAGCAGGTCAGGATTTATTTACACATCTTCTCTCATTTTCCTCATGTTTACAGTCTGTGATGAATACCTTTCTTCCTTAAAATAATTACATTCATTGTACATGCCTCTGTCTAACATATATTAGATACATTACATGGCCTGGTATAAAAGCTGTCTTGTGAGATGAGGTCAAATGTGTTAAGCAAAAGTACATGTAATATATAACAGAATAAAGTTTATTATACCTTAAAAAATAGAAAAGTGAAAGAGAAAACTATCAGTACAATGACAAGGACAGTGTATATTGAAATACATGTAACTTGACTTATGTACAGCCCTACTTTTAAATAAGAACAACATTGATTACACATAACACAGTACAGTAACACATGAAATTGTAAGTTATTTCCTTATTTTTACATAGTCAATGCAATGAGCAAATGACAAGATTATCATAAGGTTGACACAAACTGAGTGTCTCCTTGTTTGGCCAGTTCAATGTGGCATTGTCTCATCAGTATTCCTAGATTTCACACTCAGGCAGACTTCGGGCATTGTGCTTGAACACAGGATCATACGTGTGAGGTCTAACCCCAGGTAATAACAAGGGCCTGAGTGGGATTTGTGTGCTAGTCTGCCTCACAGCCATGGCTGCATCACCTGTAGCCTGGTAACCTATGGGGGGTAAAGGTATGGTCTTAAACATATCAGGCTCTTCTTTGGTGACCTCTGTACGGTTGTGTGCACCAACACTTTCTGTGGAGATCTCTTGGTGCTTGTGCATAGCCACAGCAGGATCACTCTCTTCTGGGATATCTTCCATGGTGTATGTAACTTTAATATGGCCACCATCTTCTTGGGTTTCTTGGTTATTGCATATACTTGTACCATGATTGCTTTCTTCTGGGATCTCTTGTTGTGGTTTATGCTTATTTGTAGCACGATTGTTTTCTTTTGGAATCTCTTGCTGATTTTGAGCATTCGAAGTACAATCATCCTCTTGGTGTATGTGTGCATTTGCAGAACGTGCACTCTCTTCGGCAATGTCTTCATGGTTGTGTGTAGATGTAGCAGGTTCAGTAGCTGCTCTGATCTGCTGTGGTTCCTGGTTGTGTGAACGACGACGTCTCGTGTACCGCTTAATCAGACACCCTACAATTAGAGACAGAAGGAAAGCCCCCACCACCGACACCACTATGGAAATTGGCACATGGTCTGGAAAAGATGTTCCTTGGTCACCTCGGTCGGTGGGTACCTGAACTGGCGAGCTGGTTGTTGTTGTTGTCGACATCTGATTTGCTTCCGTGGTAACAACAGAGTCATCAGCTTTCTGTGCAAGGAAACAGGTTTGGTTGTTTTGCCTTCGATGCTGTGGAACCTGGACTGTTAGGTGAGATGTACTGTTCTTGGTGATTAGAAAGCAACTTATGTTTCTAGTGTTGCCATGACTGCTGTTTGAGTAGTTGATGCTGTTATTTTGTGGGTGGTCGAACACCATGGCTACAGTTGTGAGGGATTTGTCCCGGTATGTGTCCATAGGTATGAGCTGTAAGCTCAGTCTCTCAGAACTCCCCAGAGCCAAGGTCAGACCTCCGCTGTGCCCCCAGGCCTGGCTACAGAGCTGGGGTTCATGTGAGGATCCGTTACCAACAATCAGGACAAACGGCGCCTGAGTCACGGTGCTGTTAACCCTGTTTTGGGAATCCCCCATCTCTGGGCAGGACCCAAAGTGACTGGCTGCCACCTTCTGCCACGCAATAGTCCTCGGACCAAACAAGGAGGACAGTTTCATTTCCTCACTTTCAGGGTCATACTCAAAACAGGATGAGAAGCCAAGCCTTTCCAGAGATACATGTATGTCCTGGTTCCCAAAAATCGACACCCTGGTAAAAAAGCTCCATGGCATTTTACTTGGTGGCTGATCATGCATCATTTGTAAAACAGTACCACTTACATTGAGGCTCTTTAACCTGCGTAGTCCCCAAAACGCATCCTTATCCAGACAGGACAGGGCGGTGGCACCCAGGCCCAGACTTTGGACGCCTGGCACGTTACGAAATGCTCTCGGACGAAGGTATGTTATTGGGTTGGACCCCAGGGACAGGGTGTGTAATGTGTGTCTGGACATGTACCTGTATAGTCCATAGAACCAGCCAGGGTTCACCACCTGTAGTAAGTTGTGTTGCAACTCTAGCCTGGAGAGGGTGAGGTTGTCAAACGAGCCCGGGTCGATCTGCACGATTTTGTTGTGAGACAGGATCAGGTGCTGGAGCCTTCCCAGGCCGGCGAACCAGCCCTGCTTCACGTGTGTCAGTTCATTCCTGGCCAGGTTTAACCTTAACAGCCTGGTAAACCCTCTCAGGGAATTCTTCTCTACATCCGTGATTCCGTCCTCAACTAGAGCCAGGCTGTCCAGGGTGGAAGGGCGAGGGATGGGCAGTTTACCGGTCGAGAAGATGCCCAAGGGGTAGCCTCTGATGCCAAGAATGGACCTGGCTGTTTCCTCACCGAGGCACACTGGAGTTGATATTTGTGATTGGGTGATGTAGTCTGGATTGTTGCACAGGATGCATGTCTGGCCGGGGACTGTGCTGGTGTGTTGGGACGGCCGTGTGTTCTCCAGCTTACACTCTACCCAGCTCACCCTTCTGCAGTGAGTGGGGAAACACAGGCCATCCACAGCCACACAGGTGACCAGCAGGGTCAGGATACACAACATGGCAGAGTCTGTACACTGGAATGGAAATGAAAAATATATCTCAACTCAGTTCACCTTACTGGAATCCTGTCCTGGTCTTTACATTTGAATTCAATGGCATGTACTCCACCATTAAAAACTTCCATAGCTGAGACTTTTCAACATGTACAATACATGGTGAACCCCATAACATTGCCACACTCCCTGTCCCAGCTTCTCTATCCAGGATCAAAATAGCTAACCACTAGAAATACACACTACAACATTGTAACTATGTTAAAACACTGTTGGAGTGTTTTCTGTATCAACATATATAAGAAGTGCAGTTTCTGGCTGGGCCCTTAACATACCTGCTCTTGTAAGATTATGTCCTTCCACGGAAAAACTGCCTTTCTTGCAAGCCTTCTCTCACCCAGCCCTACTCCACTGATACATGTAACACAACTGCCAGTATTACCCAAGTAAGTCTCCAGATAAATCCCCTGTTCATATCAAACACTTGCGGTCATGTTAAGAATCAGAACTGCCTTTGTTCTGAAGGAAATTAGATACATGATTACCTCCTGGTACATAGAGTTGTGCAATCCACTTAGCCATACTTGAGTAGGCATTGACCAGTTCCAATATAAAAATGCCTCCGGGCAAAGGATTAATAATGTAGATTAGACTGTGTGAACTTTATCGGTAGGTAGGAAGAATTTGTAGGGAGGTTTATTAAATTTCAAGTGAATATAAAGAGGTCTAAACCAGCATTGTTTTACTTTGTACAGGGCCTGGATGTGCTGGAGATCATGAGGAACATCCACATCTTTGTGTCCAAGTACCTGTACAACCTGAACAACCAGGTAGGACATTGTAGACAGCTATATTGTAGACCATTTATTGAAGGATATTTTGTATGTCAGCCATAGGACTTTTCATGTGTTGTAGAGTAAGGAAGTTCAGTAAATTTATGTTAAGTCCAGTGAAAACTACTGGACAGTATGCTCACATTTACATGTACATGTATATTGAAAGAAAGATGTCTATACTGTAGGGTATCTATATGTGCCAGTAATTGATTTTGCAGTTGTATAAGGTAGGATTCCCAACTAAAGCCTTTCCTGTAATCTGATATATAAGATTAGAATTGTTTCTCTTTTTCAACCAGGCATGCTAATGTTATGTAAGACAAGTTATCTGACTGTGTATATTATGTTTCTTTGTGCAGATTTTTGTGGAAATGTCCAGTAACAACAAGCACCTGAACACCATCAACATTCGCCACATCGCTAACTCTATCCGCACACATGGCTCAGGCATCATGAACACTACTGTAAGTAATATAATCATACATTGTACACACACAATTTCAGGGCTGGATTTTAGATGGTTTGAAATTCAGGCATGTGTGAAATTACAAGTTTTAAATCGGATGTTTTCTTTTAAAAAATGCTGACTGCTCAAGTTATTTTGCATTCTATGAATATACAGAACAAAATCAGTATACATGTATCATTTCACTATCTTATATGATCACACTATTAGCTTCTGCTTATATTTGAAGTTTCCCATATATGAGTGTTGAATGTTTTCTTTAGACCAGTACATGTAAATGTATTTGTTCTGTAATTTAGGTGTTTATCATTATCCCAGTGTGAATGTTCACTAATAAATCAAAGTGCAAATAACAAACAAAAACTTCACTTGTACATTGTACTCAGTCTCACTAGTAATTACTTAACAAGTCATTCTCCTTCCTCCTAGGTGAACTTCACCTTCCAGTTCTTGAGGAAGAAGTTCTTCATCTTCTCCCAGTTTCTGTACGATGAACACATCAAGTCCAGACTCATCAAGGACCTGCGTTTCTTCAAGGAGAACCATCTTCAGACGGATCAGAAGGTTTGTACGTCTGAGACACTGCAGGTGTTTCTTGTCTCTTGTCTTGTGCAATCATCACAGTGCAACTGTGTACTGTTTATTTTGTATTGTATTGTATGGTGTGAAATTGAAAACAGATTTTGAGCTAACAACTTCTTATACTGTTAACTGGATGGTCTACACATATCCTATTAGCAATTAAAATGCAAATTTCTGAGTAGTATCCAGTCTTTGATTACACTGCTGCAGGGGTAAGCAACAGATGGCTAGCCTTTACAGTGTTTGCCCCACACCTCTGGCAAGGCCACACTGTCTAGTGTCTTTCCTACCTGTCAGCTACAGTTCAGTGATGGAGATACACTGGATCATTTGACGTGTCCATGCCACTTGAGTTGGCGTGTGGAGTGATCAAAGCACCATAATTTAAAATGCTGTAAAAATGCAATATAGTATAAGACAACCGGCAAAGCTAACCAAATTCACTAAAATCCCAGAAGTGAATTGTACATATAACCTTACACTAAGTCAGCACCGTGGTATTTAATTTTTCTAACACTCTTACCTGTGATTCCACAGTACCCGTTTGATCGTGCTGACAAGTTCAACAGGGGGATCCGTAAGCTTGGCATGACTCCTGACGGCCAGAGTTACCTGGACCAGTTCAGACAACTCATCACACAGATAGGTTTGTAGACTGGCCTCAAAATTTGTTGTATTTGCTTTAAATTTGCTACTTAAAAAATTCTGAGGATACTTAAAACATATTTCAGTTGTAAATTTATCTCTGCTGTTTGAATGAATGTAACACGTGATTTCAAGACTTTTATGACATTTAAAGTTTTAATGTCAATTCATATTCTAATGTTTTTGTTTTGCTACATGTATTTCCATCAGGCAATGCTATGGGCTATGTCCGTATGATCCGGTCTGGTGGTCTTCACTGCTGCAGCAATGCCATCAGGTGAGGAGATTAGATGCTACTCGTTCAGGTGGTACATAATACATGTATTGTTGATGGGTTGTAGATGGGAGGGACAAAAGAGCTTGCCTCAGTACATTTGTCCAATATCATGATGATGACAATGATACATGATAATACATGTACTAAACTTGATGTACTACTGTAACAGCTTTCCATCAGTACCTAGATGTACATGTACATATATTTATGTATGCATGCATTTTGCCATTGTTTCCCCCACCAGGTTTGTTCCTGACCTTGACGACATTGTGACATTTGAAGACCTGGTGAAGGATGAGGGTCTGTCAGAGGAGTGTCAGACCTCGGCCAGGTTAGTCGGACCATTAAATTTCCTTCCCTGGGTATTTAGGGAAAAAAATAACCTTAGCATGAGCCCATTTTTGGTCTCATGATCTGTGCTAAAGACTCAATTTGAATGAATTCTATTCAGTCAGTATAATGCTATTATGCATTAGTGCAAGTTGAAAAAAATGCCAGTAGCCCCCTGTACATTTATTATCTTTTCCTGTAACATGTAAATTCTTATCTGCCCCAGACATCTGGACACTGTCATCTCAGATCTTGTGAAGAATTTTGCAGAGGGAACAGAGTACTTCAAGGTGATGCACCATATTAATCTTTTTTAAAGTTTTTATTTGAAAGTACATAATTATGTACATGTTAAATCTGTTTAACCACCATTATTGAAGTACTGTGACACTAAGTCTTGCCTTAAGTATTGGTTCATTACTAATTGCATGACTTTCCAATGCTGTTGTCTTAAACACTACTTTTATGTTGTTTATTTACAGATGCTTGTTGACGTCTTTGCTCCTGAGTTCCGTAACCCCAAGAACATGCACCTGCGCAACTTCTACATCATCCTCCCTCCTCTGGTAAGACTCAAGGTTCTGTCAATTGACCAGTGATGGTGCTGTAGGTGTACAAGACCTGTCAATTGCTACTGCATTTCAAAATAAGTCACTACTGGTAAAGTCAATCTCACTACTGAACCAAGCAAAAGTCAAGGATTCTAACCAAATGATGTCATTAAGAGATTAACCAGGCAAGAAATGCAGATACATGTGCTTTGAAGACAAGTTCTAATGCGTTTGTTCTTTCCAGACTCTGAACTTTGTTGAACATTCCATCACCTCAAAAGAGAAACTGAACAGGAAGAACAAGGTGGGAGCAGCTTTCACAGACGACGGCTTTGCCATGGGTGAGTGGTTGACCTTGATGTCCTGTTTGTCACAAGAATAAGAAACTTACAGTACAACATGTACTAGCTGACAGTTGTTAAGTTACTAAGTCAACCTGCTTATTGCTGTCCAGACTTGTACAATGTAAGGGATGTACAACTATGATGCTAAAAGCTAAAACTCACTCCAGTAAAATGGAGGACAAATGTTGACATCAGAACAAACTTGTTCCAGGTGTTGCCTACATCCTGAAGCTTCTGGACCAGTACCATGACTTTGACTCCCTGCACTGGTTCCAGTCTGTTAGAGAAAAGTACAACAAAGAAAAGGTAAGTCTTCTACATGTCCTTTTATCGTAAATTCAGTAGGATCTACATAAATTGTACCTTGCCTCTGTGATGTGATTTATATGATGAAGAGGGAAGCACCTTTAACAAAACTGCTCCTTCTTTTAGGTTTGGCACCTACTTATTTGCTTTCCTCTTAACACTTCATCACTCAACTCAGGTGAAAATGTGTTTGTTTGAACCACTCACACCAGGAAGGACCCCTACTGTTTCTGAGAAGTGTGATGGGTTCGTAATAAAAAGAAAGTAATATGTTGAGCTTTATTCCAACACAAGGATTACACAGAGATCAGATTTCCAATGACCACATTTTACTATGATTGCTACCAACACAGCTGAAGTTTCATGATTACCGGTATGTAACAAAAAGAATTTAATTCCTTCCACCCCCCTCTACAGAGACAGATCCACCAGCAGCTGCAGACATCGCAGACAGTGGAAGATGAGAAGCTGCAGCAGACCCTGAACCTGACAGTACGCCGGCTGGACGTGTACGTGCAGGAGTTCGACCTGCTCTACTACTCACTCAGCTCTGCAAGGATCTTCTTCCGCGCAGACAAGACAGCCGCCGAGGAGCAGGAGGAGAAGAAGGAAGGTGAGAGAAACGTCTAGAAGAAATCTGAAAGTAGCCTGGAGTCCAGCTTTGTTAGCTGTAGTCTGCTCTTCAAGATCCGCCAACCCACGAACAAGTTGCAAAAAGTCCCAGACCTGTTGGGTTATGTTATGAAAGATGAACCATTTATGAGACTAAGGCTGGACTCCAGGCTAACCAGAAAAATCATTACATGTAGAATGTAGTAGGGGGTGTGCAGGAAATGTACTATGTATTTTTGTGCATGTACAATGTAAGTCTGTGCAGATTCCTTTGACATTCCCTTTCTCAACCTTCTTAATGTAAACTCGCTGGACAGAAGCAGCTGGAGATCTGTCATCAAACCCTGATGCCCAGAGTACAAGCACAACAGGGAATAACTGACATTAGAACACATAGTGAGTGTAAATGTGTGAGTTGTTCTCCATCCCTTTGTTTGGGTTTAAGGTTGATGGTGGTTGAGTTTGGTGCATTTTTATGCTTATTTAGAGCATGCCTTACACCAAATTGGTACTGGTATTGTTCGTTTGAACCATTCTTTATTCATGTGAAGTTCAAATCGGCTCTACTCATGTTACATACATATTTTCCTTCCCATTGTGGTTCAACCTTAACAGTCTGGTCTCTGGGTTCCCATCTTAAAAAGGTTATAGTCACCTGTTATGTCAATCCTTTCTTCTTGGTTGTCCATCGTTAAAGATTGTTGCACACGTCATATAAAAAGCTGTTATGGTAGAGAAAGTTCTGTAAAGTGTTCAGAGAAAGTTCTGTAATGTGCTAAGAGAAAGTTCTGTAACATGTTTCTCTTCTCTTCTCTTGTAGCTGAGAGCAGCAGTGCCGCCCAGCCAGGGCCTGAGGCACCTGCAGGAGGAACAGCTCCAGCTGCAGCACCTGCAGCACCTGCTGCTCCACCACCACCACCTGCAGGGGGAGGGGCACCCCCTCCTCCTCCTCCACCCCCTCCACCTCCACCACCACCCCCTCCCATGTAAACCCCTACACCACCACGCCCTCCTGTGTTAAGACATGATAGTACAATTCTATAACAGCATTCAAGACGTCACTGTGATCTACAACATTTCTGTTGTAGAGGAGACATACAGCCATTTGTCCTTGAACACGATAGAAAAAGTAAACTAGGTAATCCCTGGTTGGCTCAACTCTCAGGCTAGCCATTTTAATACCCTTTGGCTACATGCAGCCAGCTTTGATTTGCATGGCAGACAAAGCAACAAGATATAAAAGATTGAAATTATATTAGAAAGGTGTAATTAAAACATATAGGGAAATATTTCCTGCTAAATTTTCAAGGAAGAGATTTCTGTATTTTTTTTCCTTTCAAGGCATCTTTAGATTCTTAGATTTGACTTCAAGGTGAAGATTGGTCTTCATGATCATCTAAGAGGTGCATTCTATGATCCAGGCAGTAGGGACAGAGCAAAGTGGAAACTTAATCTTTCTAGCAGGTATAAGCACCTTTCCAATTCGTTGTTCGAATTCTCTTTGCATTCTTGCCAAATTTGAAAGTTTTAAAACTGTTTTCACACCTATAAGATAACCTTACAAAGGTTTTCATCATACATTTTGCCAATTAAGGTTTTGTGAACTGATAAACTATCATGGAAAGTACTAAATCTACATGACAAAAAATGGAGGATAGACATGCTAGAGGCCAAGCATAAATCATAAATTTTCATGATTGGTGTCCAAAATATACAATATTGGAATGTCAATTGTTATCCACATATTGTTTCAATAACTGATTTTGATTGATTTTGATGAAAATTCTCCAAGAAGTCCTTTATTTCTTCTTAAACTTTAAAACATCAATGGCCCAGGTTACATAAATGAGAAAAGATTTCGAGGGGTCGAAACAAAGTGAAGCAAGAGGACCAACAAATTCTACCAAGCTGTTAAACAAGACCATATAAGACAATACTTGAAAAAAGACACCAACAGTCTTGTTGACACTTGATTTTATTCAGAGCTCTTAATTTGCTTTGATTTATGATTATTGCTTAAAATGACAAAATGCTGAATTGATTATAAACATTGCTATGTATATTAATGTACTTGACTTGTACACTATATTGTAAATGTATTGAACATAATAATATTCAATTCAGCAGTATGTTCAAATAAACAAGCGAATATTGAAAAATGTGTGAATTGTTCAATTTTTCCACAATTTGTTTTTCTTTATCTATACACTTTGATTAGAACTAGAAATGCAAATTACAGGTTTACATCATGTTCCCTTTTCAATGTTCTTGACCTCAATATGTTATAGAAAAATAGTCATAGTAGATAGCAGGACCAGCTGCATATAGAAAGGCTTTTAGTCCAACTCTTTAGAGATATATACAATTTTACAACTTGATTCAATAACTGTATTTAATGATTGTATCTTCATTTTCCGAGATGTTTTCGGTCGTCATGGCTACGTCTAAACGAGGCCTTTGCTTGATCTTAGAAGGCCCTAAAGCGACAGGAACGTGGACATACGATCGCGACTTCTGTATCTGTTCTTAAAACATCAACTGCAAAAGAGCCATAAAATATGCATATAGGTTCTGTTTCTTCTCTCGCAAGTGGCTTTACGCGTGCTTTAAGGTGTTCTTAAACACAGGATTTCGTATTGAGTTCATTTTTGTTCTTAGGACATCCGGAAGGCAATCCTGACGTTTTGCCATGACTTAAACGTTCAGTTTTGACGTCCTGGCTGTTATATGCGCGACATGACGAGCCCGCCCTTTCCGTACTTCTCATCAGCGAACGTGACGTGTTTGTTGATGATGCTGGCCAGGCGGCTGAACTCCCGCGAGGACGACACGGTGTTGACGGACGACGCGCTGCTCTCCGTGTCCTTGCTGCTCGTGCTGACGTCGCTGCCCCGCCGGTGGCTGGTGCGTAAGATGGGGCGTTTGCCTCGTCTCTGGATGGAGTCTGTCCTCATGATGAGTCGTATGGACTGCGCGTTGAACGTCTCCATCGTGGAGGAGGCGATGGAAGAACTGTCCTCATCAGACGCGATGTTGCAGGAGAAGTCTAGAGTCCTGTTGGCAAACGAGGAAAACAGGAAGCTCCTGATGGGAGTAGTTCTACAGGAATCCAGCGCGTCGCTGAGCGAGCCGTTGTCGACTGCGTGGATGACGACGCTGCCAGTGTCGCTGCCGGAGCTCTGCGGCGTGTCGCTGTCTGACTGGGCGGTCTCCCCGCCGTTCCTGTGAATTATAGTCCCCAGGACAGAGTCCTTCCTGTGAGGAAAACGTGTCGGAAAAGGACGAGAGGACTCGCTCTCGGTAGAGTCACTGTCCGTGTCCGATCTGTTGACACTAGTCCGACGAGGCGCGTACTTCGGTCTTTCGACGTCTTTACCAGCGCGCCAGTTCATCTCGACGATGCTGTCGAACTTTATGTCCTCGGGCACTGAATCTCGTGCCCTACGCCCGCTCACGGGTCTCGATTCCCGTTCAGAATTTGTCTCGCTTCTGCTTAGCCGCCTCTTCATGTTCGTGATGCTGAACTTTCTCGGCTTCCCGAATACCTGGTGGACTTTGTTAGCGAGGGTCTGCGCAAGAGTGTACGCCCCTCCCGGGCTTTCTTTCCCGTACACCGCGCTGTCAGTGTCGCTGCCGAGTTCCGAAATGTCCCGGTCACTGGCCACGCTCTCTGTACCGTCGATGCTTTCGTGAAAGACCGGATTGAACTTAACCACGACCTCTTGCGGGTCTCTCAAAACTCCAGTACGATTCGCCTCAAGCACTCCGTCATCCATGCCCCTTACTCGCGGGATCCAGTCGTCTCCCATGTAGATGTTGTCGTAGTTCAAGTCGAAGTCTAGCATAGCGAATCCTCCGTTGACGTGCCCATTGTCGCCTACAATGTACCTGCTGCTTCTGTCGTCTGGCACGAATTTCTGAGATTTCCCTTTGCTTGCTTGGTACCTCTTTGCCATAGATTTGAGGACAATGACAACGGCTAAGACCATCAGAACTGCTGCTGCCACACCGGCGGCCAAATATGTAGCAGACAAGGGCGCTTCAGAGGGAACGGTTGCCGGCGACCGAGTTGCAGATGGTATTGGTGCCGCTGTGGAGCGTTCCAAAGGCGGGATGTAAATGAGGGAGGTAACAACCGGCCGGGACGGGCTGCCGGCATTCCCGCTGACGTCAATCGCGCGAACCGAGAGGAACAACGTGGCGTTCTCTCTGACGTCAGGGAGGGCGATGGTGAAGGTCTCCGTCTGGCCGGCTTCGCGGGGGTCCGTCAGGATGCCTGACGTCACGTTGTCTTGAAGGATCTTTGAAGCCCCTTCGAAGTTGCTCAAGATGTCAGACAAAGAGTCGCTTATTCGGATGTCGTAGTGCGACGCTGTGTGGGGTAAGAAAATATTGGCATTGTTAAGCATAACAGCATCTTACTGATGAAACAATCTTTGCACGTATAAATGGACACTAGCTTAACAGTGACACTAAATGATCATTTTGAACTGTCTTTTTCCAGTTCCTTCACATGTGATTAGTGTCGACTTGTTCTCTCAGTTCATTTTACTGACGCTGAAGAAGAGTGTTGGATGTAATCTCCGTAATTTATCCAGTAGTAGAGTTAGAATTATCATTGTCTTACCTTTGCCGTAGTTATAGTCTTCCCCGACCGCTGTCCAAGTTAAGGTGACCGTCCTGTCCTGACTGGACACTGCAGTTATTCGCAGGTCTGTGATACTGGAAGGGTCGAGGTCCGCGTGGTCGGTCTGCACGTATAACTGTGGGACGTCGATGACGATTGCGCCACCTGACGTCTTCCGTTGGAACTCCTCCAGTGGTACCAGTACAACCTCGACCTCCGCATCTGGAGAATTTAAAATCACAACAACCCTAAAGCACGGTTCAGTGAAGGGGAAGTGAGCATAAATATTTATTCTGTCTCCCACAGTTTGAAGGACAATAATAGACTGTATGTTCCCGTACCTGGATGTGCTATTGGAGCCCCCGCCATTGTCCCTGGCCCTTGTGAGAGGACTGTTCTGTTGCCGTCGTTGTCTGCCAGAACCGAGACGGTGTACCGGGTGGTTTTGCCGGCCGCAGCTCCCAGCTCGTTCACCAGGAGGAAGGCAGAGTAGACACCATCGCCAGCGGACACATCAGCCCCTGGAGTGGGGAATATATGAATGAAAATGCGACTAATGATGCCACAATCAACCTTTCAGGAGTCTTTGACCAAACCTTGTGGTCACGTGTCTCGAAGGTCACTGTGTCAGAAGTGGGTCATTCACCCTGATAAGGACCGAAAAGTATGGCAGTTGTATTCAATGTATTGGAACCAACGTAGACGTTATGAAATATAACATTTACCAAGATTGAATTGAATATATTAGATGCATATAGGCTCATAATGTCAATCCCAAATGGTGCAATTACCATTTGTAGGGCTGTGACAGAACACAATAGTCAGATTATGGTCAGGAGAACTACCCACCTACGCCGTTGTCGAGCAGTGTAATGTTCGTATCGTTCCCGTACGTTGTCTCCACCAGCGCCGCGACCCTAGCCGACAGAACCGGCGTGTAACCCTTCCTCAGGTCGGCGCGAACGGCGATGGCGTCAGACGACTGTCCCAGGGTCACGTGATGGTTGCTAAGGTGACACGTCAGCGTGATGGTTGGGTTGTCAGGGTCGTCAGGTTTTGAGGTGACGTCGATCTGGACGGACTGGGCAGTTGTGTCTCGTCTCGACCGCGTGGCTTCGTTTTGGATTGAAATGGTCCATCTTCCCGTCTGAAATGTAATGCGGATACTTATATTACAAAGCTAGAAAAATCAATGGTTCAAATTCAATGGTTCAAATATTGACCTTTCGCGGAAAAAGTGAAGCCATCTCAGTGTAAAGAACATATGTTAGATTGTTATTTCTCTCTAAGGAAACAAAAGTTTTGCTTCATTGGCCACTGTCGACCTGACCTAGTATACTGCGTAGCTCCTATGTTCCCGTTTTGTAAGAAAGCTGTTCACAAATATTTCGTGTGCAAGAGTATCCTTGTCTTGTACCGATTAATCTCTTGGGGAAAACCCCAAGATTCAAATCTGAAGCTCACCTTTGCTTTCCCGCCAATCCGGAGGAGCATGGTTCTCTCTTCGTCGTTGTGGTAGAAGTCAGAACGTCCGTACGTGACGTCATCCGGATCGGTGACCACCATGTTCAGACGTGCGCAGTCCCGGCAGGCGAGCCGGAATTCCGTTTTCTCGCCGACGGTGGAGTCGATGTAGACGTGTTCGTGCAACCTTTCCCCTGCGCCTAGGCTGTGTGAGAAGGTCGCAAGCTGGAGAGGACGAGAAGACATTATTGTTAATTTTAACGGCAAAAGTACAAGTCTTTCTTTTAATGCTAACGATTATCATACTGATCATTCTGGCATGCTAATTCTTTGCAAGAGTCCGGACTGTAGAATTTTTACTATCGTACACCAGGGCATGCCCTTACTCGTTTCCGGAAGGTGTGGTGGGTTCTTTAACGGTCTAGTGTCTGGCTATCCCTGGGCTCCATTTAACGTCCAATCCGAGGGACGTCGTCCCTAAACGAAGCTTAGAGGTATACTCATTTTCAGCTGAGTCCATTGCTCCACGGTGTGTACCTTTGTAGCTCAAGTGGGATTCCTTAGAATTCTAAGGAACACAATCCTACTGTAGCGTCGACTGCCACAACATGCACAATTGTGGTAAAATTGACCACAAACTCACCGAAACAGGGACGCTGGTGCTGTCGTCGTCCACGTACTTCAGCACGGTCGCCGTGAGCGCGTCATCCAGTGCCGAGCCCCCGGCGTCACTGTCGGGGGAGAAGAAGAACTGGCCTCCCGTCACCTGGGACAGCATCTGGGGAGGGAGAACATGGACATGGAAATATCTTAAGAGACAGATTTTGTGAATGTCCAGTTAGTGTGCGGGGAGAGGACCCAATGTCTTCTGCATCACAAGGTCTGTCACTTAATGTAATTTAAGGAAACCTTAATACTGCCGTATTGATACATGTACGACATCGCCACAGAATTTTTAAAGTTACTTTTTCATCACCTGCTACATTTACATAAGGACAGAGGAGAAAACAGCGACAATTTTTAATATCGTTTTTCGTAGACATGAGGCCCGCAGGAAAAGCTAACCACACATGCCATTAGTGTCTACGTGTTCCTACAAATCTTACCGGTAGCGCCTCTTCTGCCCCGTCCCCCAGCGCGATGGTGTCGATGACCACGCCTTTCGCCGTCTCGTTCTGCAGCATGAAGATGACGGAGTTGTTGAGGCGCCGGTCTCTGCCGTCAGTGATCAGGATCATCTGCCGCGGCCCGGTACTGTCTCCCAGCTTACGGTCCTGCACCGCAGGGCCAAGGATCTGGAGAAAAAAAATAGAAGGATTTTCGTGAAGAAAATGACGTCTCCATGTCTTTTGGCATGCCGTTCAGTCCACTTTCTAGTAGTCTTTATAGTACTGTTCTTCGACCAAGAATTGAAGGCCAGAGGTCAATGTGTACGTAAAGGAAAAGTATCAAGCTTCTTTCCTGTGGATACACTAGACATTAGATGCATCGGTTTCCTGCCTAGAAATATCTGTTTTTGAACCTTTATTAGTCAGCTGGATAGCCACGTTTGGCGTAACACGTACACCTACATTTGTCACGTCCTGTAGATTGCCCGGCAATTTATTAATATCTCAGAAAAAAAAAACCCTCTCACCTGTACTGCCAGCGTGACTGCCCGGGTGATGTTAGTGCCGACCCTCCCCGTGCGGTTTGTGAGCCCCTCCAGGGTCATGTTGAGGATCTCCTCCCGGACGGCGTCTCCGTTCAGCTGCTCCAGGTCACAGATCTTCTGACTCGTCCCGCGGAACGTCACGATGCCCAGCCACGCGCCGTCCTCTAGGGTGGACAGGATGTAGCTGGACACTGACCGGCGCAGGCGATCCATGCGGCCTTGACCCTGTGGACAAAAAAAAGCAGTCCTTTTAGACAAAATTTGGTGTTTGCCTTTTTCAAAAGTATCCTGAGTGTTATCTAAAAGACAGGTCACAGATTTGAGACGTATCCCTCATGGTAAGATAGATAAAACTGAACCTGAACCCAATCGCTTGTCCCTAATGTCACGTGACGAAAGTAGTGGTCATTATTCCTGAAGAAAACTATATATACTCTACCTCTAATGACATTCAGGCTTGTAGAGACCAGACCAGTAACTGTCTTTTCCCCCACGACAGTACAAGTCGATGGGATAAAGTAAACTTAAAGTGACTACCTTCGTCAGTAGCTTCCGGAAGATGGTGGATGTCGTCTGAAAACTTTGTATTGTAAATCGTGTGTACCAGTTTAAAGTTTCCTTCCTTTTAGAAGGAATTTTTTTTACTCACGGTCATACTTCCCGACACGTCCAGCACCAGCACCACCCTCCTGTCGGTGCTCCGCACGATCTGAAAGGTCGGTTCGGTGTACGTTTGAGACAGTTTTGGCGGGTTCGCTCCCCGTGCGAAGTCCCGGTGGTCCGACAAGACCTCCCAGGCGCTGCGGCCGCCACACTGCAGGTTCTGCGGGCTGGGCGCCTGGCTGTTGTGGTAGGACAGAGGGTCACCGGACTCGTTCCCATGGCAGAACTTGAACACCTGGGAAGGAGATGAAAAGGTTGTTCTCTTGGCTCTTTGGGACTTTTCTACGGTGGCCCACAGGCACATGCACGGTGTGTACAGGGGTGTACATGTGTCGCAGGGTATGTCGTGGATAAGGCAGGGGTATGTCGCGGATAAAGCAGGGATGTCGCGCAGATAAAGCAGGGATATAGAAACTTGTACCTGTCGGCTACTGTACTTTTCGCTGACTTAATAGAATGTTTAAGAAAGAACTTTAAACCTGCACGCGAAACATGCTTTGACTTCTGTCTTAACAAAGACCAACAATGTCAAAGTTTCCATGCCATCTCTTTGTTATCAATTTCCAGTTTACTTCATTTTCAGCGTTAATCTTGATTAGAAATCAATACTTTTAATGAAAACCCTTGTGGAATCTTAATTATGGCCTGTAGCAAAAATCGTTGTACAGGACATTACTCACCGAGTCCAGGTAAGGAGCATACAGGATGGACCCTGTGGCGTCGGTGTTATTCCTGTCCACTTCAAACCTGCAGCCGGCCTCGTACAGGGCAGTGGCCGGGTCCCGCCGGCACGGCTCCCCCGTGTCCCTGTGCCTGTACGCGCCGCGGACCGCCAGGGAACACCGCGTGGCCTGCACCTCGCCGTTCTCGTGCAGGTAGAACGCATTGTCGCCGGAGGCGTACTCGTCGAAAAGCCCCCACCGCAAATGGCCCCATTCGTGCACCAGTACACGACCTAGCGGACAGGGGTTGGAGGGGTGCATGTTTGTGATTTAGACGATATAAAAAGTGACACAAGATCATGTTTTTATTGTTGTAGCACAAAATTATTTCATACACTCGACAAAAACTACAACTTAAAATGAAGCTTAGAACGCGTTGTCTCCCGAGGCGTACTCGTCGAAAAGACCCCACCGCAAGTGGCCCCATTCGTGCCCCAGAACCCCAGAACACGACCTAGCGGGTAAGAGTTGGAGAGGGGCATGTTTGTGATTCAGACGATAATGAAACATGCATTTGCGTCATCAATTCCTTTTGATGTTACAAGTATTTTCTCGAGATGACCAGCAAAAAAAGTGACAAAAAAGTGACGCAAGATCAAGTTTTTAGTATTCTAGCACAAAATGTTATATGCACTCGACTAAAACTACAACTTAACGTTGTCAGGATATGACGAAACAGTAGGACAAAAAGTCACTTTTGTGGGAGTAGATTAACACTGTGTCTAGTTTGAATATTTTGGCAGGCTTATGGGATCAATACGGGCCGTGTTCTTGTGTCGCTAGTGGCCTTCAGCACACACGGCACGCACCACAATAATGTGAAGCACCTCTCCACCGCACTTCTGGGGTCAAGCAGCGGCAGGTGAACGTTGTTTTGCGCTTACCCCACCTCCCCCCCGCAACAGGCATTTAGTCTGCATCCGAGCGTAGCCTGGTGTCCTCCACGGTCTATCGTGGTTTGGGGAGGCTCTCTTCGGGGCTGCAGGAGCGCTTCGCCGCCCAACTCAACTAGACTCCCCGGTAGGTTTTTGCGCGACGGAAGTTCAATTAGCCTTGGTGGGGCTAATAGAATTTTTTTCCGAACAAAACACCTACAGGCGCAAATCTTCTACCTTGCGGCCAGTTGAGCTGGTCGGGGAAAAACTAGTACATCTCTAAAGAGGGCCCACCCCTACCACGATAGACTGGACACTAAGCTATTAAGCCCGAGCGAAACGAAATAGCCTTACCTATAGGTCCGTAGTTTCTGGTCACGTTGGGGTCCGTTAGAAATCCCGACGTGAGGTGCAGATACTCCCCGGGCTTGCCGCACCCCTCCGCCCGCTTGACGTACGGCGTGTTCCCGTACACGGGGTTGGCCCTGTCGACTCGCACGGCCGCTCGGCAGAACGTCTCGTCGGTGGCGGCGGGGTAGTCTGTGCCGTTCCACGTCCTCGGCAGTAGGATGGTGATGTTGCCGAAGTAGGCTCGGTTGTCGGTGGCCAGGAAGAGCGCCCGGGAGGCGCGGTTGAAGGCGTCCTTTGTGAAGAGACGGAATAAAATACGATTCACTGAGTTGGGAAATTTCAACTGTGTGTTTTACCGCAATACAACGACTGATCAACAAACATTTAGTGATTTAGCGAGCCTTTTCTGGCAATAAAAATACACAAATCACTGACGAGAGATGTTATAAAAGCTAATTTATCATTTTCATACACGATGCGTCGCTCATAATGAAAAGTACGTTTCCAACTTGTACCCCACAGTTCACAGGAAACTATAGATGTCCTTATAAGAGGTTACATAAACGTAACTTTATCTGAAAGCCAACGTTAGCTATAACAGTACTTCTCAACTCATTGAAGATGGCAGATCTTCGAACGAACCCAATTAACCCTCACTCCTGTTGGCAGTGCTAACTAAGTTGAACAATGTCAAGGCTGAGTCTATAGTACTGCCGTGGTTTCTATTCTCCTGCCATTGAGATGACAATGTTTACACTGGATTGAATTCGGACGTTGTATTATCTGCACACGTTTCCTTACAAGCAGAGACGGACAAACTTTGCTAACTCACTGTGAATATGCTGCAGAAAGCCAAGTGTAATCATAATAACCATATTTCGCCAAGGCTTTGTTCAAGTGTTGATTGAGAACCCGGTCTGTATTTGTGCCACAAAAACACGTCTGAAACACGATCCGACCGCGAGCGTTTATATCATAATAGCCGCAGACGTCCTGACCAGCATTGCTTACGGGTATGTATTGTGGGGTCTCTTTTCATAACGTCGTCTTTTGTCCGATACCTGGAAAAATGCTTCCTTGTAAAACCTACTGCGACACAGCCTCTGGTAAACAAAGTGTGTTTACTTTTTTTTTTACAAATCTCAATCCACGTATTTGCTGGTGAATCTAAGATAATCAATTTCTCCCACGATTCTTTACAACACGTTCTTTTGTCCGATACCTGGAAAGTGCTTTCTGATGAATTGTACTGCAACACATTCCCTGAGGAACAAACAACATTTTCTTACGAATCCTAATCCCACGGCGAATCCTTATATTTGTCGATGAATCTAAGACATCTTGATGAACATTTCTCACGTCTCCCTTTCTTATCGGCCTCCAGGGAAACGCAGTGATTTGGTAGTCAGTTAACAGGACACAGCTCCTGCTGATTGAAGCGTTAAATGATACATTACAGAGTAAACATCATCATGTCGGATCTGTTGACATGGGAGGACGATGAACACGTCATTACCCGACCGCTGGATAGCTTAGGCAAATCCGCAAATATCCCAGCAACAACACGTTATTATAATAGGACATTACCGAAAAAAGGTCACACCGACCTTACGAGAACAGAGCAACCGTTGAAGGTAATAAAACAACCTGGCCAAAAATATAAGAACGGTAGATAAGGGAATATTCATTTAGCCTTTAACATATATGGAACACCGTCCAATGTCTACCCTTGAACAGAAGAGGGAGTGCCAAGACTTTTGTTACTACTCTCTGTAGCTAGAGACTCTGACGTAAAGAGCAGTCACAGTAAATCAAGGCGTCATTTTCTCAGTCCACCATGCTTGAACTACACAACAGAACGCCGTCCAACGACCGTGTCTCCAAACACATTTGCTACAGAGTGCCCGTTCCGCAGCGGTTACCTCGTGCGGGTGAACCGCGTAACAAGCAAACTGTGGACTCAACAAGGCAAACACAGTTATTGTAAGGCAGGAGAAAGGCCATTCGATATATATTTGTTTGAGCACGGGCTGCCTGCAAAACTTGAACAAATATAATTATAGCCATTTGAAAGGAATGACGAAAATCACGGTGCACGTTAAATGGGCCCTGTGAACGTTCGAACGTTCAGCAATTTCGTGGGTTAGAGATAAATGGAAAAGGCGGACTGTGTTTGATAAATAACGTTAACTGGATCATTGCTATGGCTATTTTGGCTGTTTCATGAACTACGTACACTAAGCGGACACGTACGACTTTTTTCCAGGTAATCCCACGTGTTAAAAGCAAGTTAATGTATGTTTTAGTTAAGTTGGGACAAGTTTTCCCTGCTTGTTATGCTTCGCCTTGGTGACGATGTGAACGTCTATTGTGAGTGTGAGGAAGAAATGATCCGGGCAAAACGTAACATTCTCATGGGTCTTAAGTCTAAGTGTTTCTTACGCACGGGGGCAAGCTTAAGTAACCATGCACACATGTGCGGACAGGTGTTCAGCACTTAAGTAATGATAGAACACGGCATCGTGCCTCACTTAATATCTTCTTTTCAATTCGATTCCGTCCACAATTTGTACATGTGGCGTACTGGTTATCCTTAAATACCTAACATGAACGTATAAGCAAACAGTATACATGGGTAACTGTGACCCAAACTGTCGCATGGTTTAGAACATGATTGGGAAATTTTATACGCACACTAAATACTAGTAAGTTAGCCACGTACAATGAGCTGATGTGTAACTGAAGACGATTAAATGGAGGACTAGGATCAAGCTTTTAGATTTCACTCAGCCACTATCTAGAACATTCATTTCATGCAAGTAATCACTATAACGCTATACACCCATTCTTAGTTAACGTGTGCAATTGGGGTTAAAAAGTGATAAAAAATTAAGTTGTCGCTAGGACTTGCCAAGTGGTCTTAACTTATTCCCTATACTATTGACTTTATTAGGCTACTTTTTTTAAAGTGCCAGCTGTTTTAATTTGTGAAATATCGAATATTTATCTTTATCATGTCACTTTCAAGAGAGTGATGTCCAAAACACCAGTTTACACACTGATAACGGTCTGAACATATATTGTTTATTGTAACAAACCACAAAAGTATTTTTTCTCAACAAGAAGCCCTAGACGAACCTCCCAAGGGGCATCATCTTACAGTCGTGTTCGTTTTTAGGCATTTATCATGAAATGTTCGCATACTAATAGTGGTTGATTTTAGGAAAGATAACTGCACAATGTAGTTTTTTCTGTTGTGAATACAAATTTTACTATACTTAATATATTTGTACTTCACGGAAAGCGGTAAGAACCATGGAATGCAGTATTGATTACAATTTAAATGTATCTGCAACTGCACTCTGGGCCAACGCTATCATATGTTGGTAACGTAAGTAACAGCATTGTCACGTAACAATAACATGGTAACAACAATCGAAAAAAGTGAATGTTGCTTTCCCCCCTAACTTAACAGCATGCATACAACGTGCAAGTGATGTCATCAATGCTACTTCTTGTTTTTAGACATTTATCAGAAACATTTGCATGCTAAAAGTGGTTGATTCCTCACAACATACATGTAACTTCACAATATTGTCTTTTTTTGTTTGTGAAAAAAGGTTTTACAATACATTTGTACTTGGCAGGAGGCGGTTATAACCACGGAATGTAGTAATTGAAATGTGAAGTATCTACACTATATACAAACGCTAGCAAATATTGGTAACGTAAGTAACAGCTTTGACACGTACATAACAACATGTTAAGTACTGTTGAAAAAAGTGAATGTTGCTTGTCCCCCTACTTTAAACAGCACTTAGAACATGGCCGCCTTTCCTCAGCCAATCAGGAGCCTGTATTTCTTGTGACTAAATCCACATAGTGCGGTCCCCAAAGGGACAGGGGTGTACTAACCAACGAATAAATTAGACTAAGTCGGAGACGCCCATGTACTAACCAACGCATAAATTGACTAAGTTGGAGACGCCCACCGTTCACATGCAAATAAATTGATTAAAAAAATTAACAACACAAGACAACAGCAGTTTGATCAATTTCCCTGTACATCTTTATTAAAAAAGGTAGACAAAAGAAACTCATGACAAGGAAAGTGAACAACGAACAGAGAATGAATAACGAGTATGGATGAAGCAAAAAAAATCAGAAGGTTTCTTACAAATGCCATGTATAACGAGAGTTTCTCATACATTGTAAAAAATGAAACACAGAAGCTACAAACTTTTAGCGATACATTAAAACGATGCAAAGTCTTCCCAACATGTCTGACATGATTTGCTCATTCTTAAACTTTGAAAACAAACCATGGTAAGACTAAAAAAAGAATACACCAACATGCTTAGACAGCAGGGCAGGCACTGGGCGAGGGAAGGAGGTTTGAGCAGGAACGAGTCGGCCCGGGAAAAGAACACTGAACAGGCCGGCAGAGACGCCACGACCAACTTGTTTGGGATCAGGTCAGGGACTGCTGTCTCAGACAGACAACCGAGAATTTTTTAACCCAAAAACAGAAGGCATTGTGGGGCTAGCAAAGTGTTGTAAACCATGACAAGAACTGCTATGCATATTTCACACAAGGCTGCGAGAAGTAGCTCAGCTGCAATTCATGAATGAGAACAAAAGGACGTACTACAAGCTGTAATGTTGGTAAGGTTTCAAGGAAAACAAACGTGTGGTTTTTGAAGAAAACAAACATGACTGTGTAAAATGTATTTCATCTGCTTCGGAAGATGGCCATGTTCTAAGTCAGTTAAAGGATGGGCGAATTGCTCGTATATGTGGATTTGGTACAGCCCCGCACCCCCCTCGGATTTTGTTGGCACCCCTCGGGCTCCGCCCTCGGGATGCCAACAAAATCCTTGGGAGGGCGGGGCTGTACCAAATCCACATAAACTCGCTCCGCCCATCCTTTAACTAATACAAATACATTACTAAAATTTAGATAAAAGTTTATCTTTATTTTATAATGCGTCTAAAATTGATGTGAGAACTCTTTCGAAATCCTAAATGTCGATTCTACTGAGACAGATTTCTCATGTCGTGTGTATCCCACTTACACGTTGTCTGGTCACGAAATCCATTTGCGTCAAATCATCCCTTGCAGTAACAAGATGTGGAGCGCGTCCTATGACCCTGATTATCGTAAAATGTCGCTGTATGTTCGATACCGTGTATCGCAAGACAAATCGGTAACGTAAGTAACACGGTAACGTAACGCAACATTTGGGGACATACCCATGAAAAAAATATTAATAGTGAGCCACCAGAATTAAAACGAGGTAGGTAAGTAGGTATCTCGGCATGCCCTTTCTACACAAAAGGCAAGGGATGGCCATTTCATTTACAACCTATAGTAAGCACGGTAACGTAACGTAACATTAAAAAGTGGCCGTTGGCCATACCCTCACAAGATGCGGTAATATTTGTTGTGTGAAAGGACTGTCCACTCTTTCACGTCTTTAATGCTGTACAATACATGCGAGGCTACAAAATAAGATAAAACGTTGGTGGAAACTGTAGTTTTATCTGTGACTCATGCCCGTATTTGTGCGGTAACGTAAGTAACCTAAAAAACTTGCGACAGTTTTCAAGTGCGACCAGATGTGATATAAGCAGAAGATGGACAAGCTCCTCCCCCTGCTTTATAATGGTCTAATTGATGGGTATAATTAACCAACGGAAGTCAAGTCAGGGAACACATTTTAAAGAAATAAATGTAATGGTTAAGTGCTTTTTAAGATTTGCGACAGGTGGATTTTTACTGTCTCCATACAAAACGCTGCCATTTAAGATCAGAAAATGGTCAGCTGTTGCGGTAAAAATGTAACACACAATATTTCTAGGGTTCATAGATTAGGAATAACTATCAAATACGAAGTTATATTGTAATTTAGCTTTCCGGCAGCCCGATACTTTCTTGCGACAGCAATTGCACACGTTAACTAAGAATGGGTGTATAACCAATAGAGACTTGCTAACCCAGCAGCTACTCCCGAGTGCTGAACTTAAATCAAGGAAACCCGTACTTACCTTGATAGCTTGGACCAGACTGTCGTTCTGTGGAACACTTCTGTGCACGCCGATCACCAGGCCGGTGTACTTGTTGTTCTCCAGTTTGATTCCCAGCGCACTTGTTGTGTCTCCGACGGTCAGAACTGTCACTAACAACACTACCACTGTGTCTGCTATGCTCCTAGACTGCTTCATGTCTTCGCGTAGTTTCGTCACATTGACGGACGAACAACAGTTTTGTTCTCGTAGATCGTCTGACAGCTACTCAAGTCAACAGGGTTCGCGGTATAATATCTTTCCTCATCCCCTGTGCAGGCAACTCAGGAACTGTCCTGCCCAAAACCTCTCCCCGTACGGCTCTCAGACCTGCCGTGTGGCCGGTTACATGTTGCCCGGTGCGGGAGACGCGCGCTGCCCGGCCGTGCTTGTCGGTACGTCGCCGTGCGAAAGTGAAGAAAGTGACCCCGTGCCTGCAACACCTGCCGTAACCCTGCCCTGACGGGCGAAACCTGAGACGTCGGGTCACGCCGCTTGTTTAGACTTTCTCCCGTCGGGATCCGGACGTGGCGTCGGCTTTCTTACAGGGAGACCCGCGCGGACGTTCAACCTAAGAAGACGTCGACGTAATCTCCGGATGTTAGACAGTCGACTTTTCTTTCGCTCGTTCCTGGCGGGAAGGCAATCTTTCGTTGCTTCTTGAACTTAAACTTCATGTATTGCTAACAACGACAGGTGTTTCTTAACAGTACATAATGACGCCGCGCCCTGTATGTTCACACCCACGCAAAATTAGCAGTCAAAGTCTCTGTACACGCGCAATATTCGCACATCGCCCACTCCGTAGCCGATAGAGATGTGGCTCAGTCCGAGAGGATTTGTATCCTTGTTCTCCTCCGTCAGATCAAACCGCGGGAAACTCCAGATAAGGAGCTTTGCGGCGCGTTTCCTGTACGCTTCGGGAATCAAAGCGGCTGGCTTACATAAAGTCACGGACACAAAAACGTTCTATTCCGTCGAATACACAATCAAAAAGAAGAAAAAAAATTACTATCAGACACAAACGGTTTTTCTGGTTAAAAGAAAACTTGTTTTAACGTCACTTCGCAATTTGTACCCAAGCCAAACGTGGTCTTACACAACACTGCGTGCGGATAGCACAGAACCAATACGTTTTGATGCCATCAATTGCCCTCAAATATTCTAAAACCACTCCACAAAACTCTCGAGTTTAACCAACTGAAGTGCTGTGGGAGAGAGACAAAAATGCCGACACACCATGATAGGCGCAACAAGCCGCAACAGATGCATATCAAGAGTAACGCTCGAAGGGCGCGCTGCCAAGCCGGAAAATGGCCGGAGTGAGGACCTATTGTGGGGGTAAGTGTTTGCTGGGACCTGCTGTGGTCTGGTACGGATCGATACACCGGCTGCTACACAACAATCAGAAATAAACATGCCGTCAGATTTGTATAACGATTGACCGGTTGACTGGTTAGTTGGTTGGATGATTGGTCAATTGATTCATTGATTTATAGATAAATAGATTGGTTTAAGCTCCTTGGTGTAACAGAGAGCTAAATATTAATGGATGATTAGCCTACAGATGATAAGTCATTAGCGTTTGCCTTCGGTATATTTTCTGTTTTAGAAGATAGACTCTGTAAGGTTTGCCGACGTACGACGATGAAATTGGTCTTCAGCTCTTGAACGCCACACTTCGGAAGCGGCGCGTCCTGTCGACAAGCCGGGCAGTTTCCCCACTCGGGCTCTTCTCCAAACACGGCTGAGAGAAGTTTTGAAGGAACGGTAGCACTTATTATATTTCAGTCCATACCATGGTATATGGATGAAATATATTGTGTTCTCTGATGTTTCTTCTCCTTCTCCTCCTTCTCCTCCTGCCACACAGTCAAAGGGATTCAACTCCGCCATCATTCAGCCAAATGACTTGAAATTTGGCATGGAGGTAGAGTGGGCCAATACCCCCAGGCGTTTTTATTTTTTTGATACATGCCTTTGAAACATTTTTATGAAGGTTTTTTGGGGCATTTTTTTGCCAAAAAGTGGATTTTTGGATCCTGAGCCCTGGTTTTACAACCAAATGATCTGAAATTCGGTATAAGGGTACCTTGAACATGTGTCTACAGAATAGCAGTCACATATTTGACATACACCACTTCCAAATGACTCATTTAGGGGACTTTAATGGCTATTTCAGGCCAAAAAAGGGGCCAAAAGTGCTATACCCGTTCCTTGTTCTATATAAAGAATGGCCTGTTCCATCTGCCGTTGGCCATGGAACGCGTGTTCCATTGCGGGTTACCTGGGGTCACATTGCACGTAAGTCGTGCGTAATGACCCACACATTCAATTTTATGTGCCCAAGACCTTCAAAATGTATCAAATCTCATCATTGTTAATATTTGCATACCTGTAATAAGATTAGTAAAGCTTTCGAGATTCAAACTGCTTGTTCTTGCATCTTTGTTCTCAATTACATAGCTACTATTTAATTCATTTATTTGAGATCCTTTGCCAGTTTTGCACTGGGGTAAGTTTGGAATAGTCCACTTTTGCGTGGGAGGGAGATGGACTGAAATATGCCGTATTTGCTCCCAAGCAAATGTCGGCCTTTCTAGTTATAAGGCTGTTTGTGACGTTCTCCAAACAGATCTGTCATATGAGTTCTTCGTCTGTCAGATTTTGCTAACCATGATAGACACCATCCTATGTATGTGCGAACGTCGGTACCCCACAGAAGCATCGGGTAATTAAGGGCAAAGCTTCATTAACTGTTACGTGTAACGTCAAACAACTTACTGCTCCTATCTTAATTGTGTATTCATTTTCGTTGTGCAGAGAACATACAAGGGTGGATTTTACCCTTCCCCATTATGCTACATATTAGACAGTGTAGTTCCCTTTTATGTCGCTATGCGTCGTGTCTAAACGGTTGGTTTGCAACAGAGCTTCGTCATGTCCTAACTACATTACCATCTTTCGCAATGCACACATGGTGTAGATCATTTGGAGAAGTTTATTGATTTCTTGTCAACAGACGTTACAAAATACCACTCATTATATCTAAATAATTTTTTCTTTACATTCCTATACACTGTAATTCACGGGTTTCACTTGGCATATACATTCGGTATAGCAAAACGATTCATTGACACACATCAAATATAAACTTGAATGTCAAGTAATCTATATCACGTTCTTTAAATGTTCTTCTTTGTAGCTATTTAAGCAGATAAGACACACTGTATGTTAAATTGCAGGTTTCCGGTTATCATAGACAATTAATTTTACAACCCACAGACATTGACAAGATTAGTTTCATCGTTTGGCAGACACCATTGACAAAAGCAAACAAAGCACTCATGCCTCTGTTAAATATCACCAATATAGACACAAAATCTTTGTTCTTACAAACGCACAGTTACAAGAACACAAAAGCACAGTCATGTCATCACATACATATGTTCTTGGAACCACGTTATAGCGTTGTTTTGTTATGTGAAATCCTCTGTTTATGAAAGCAATCCCAGAGATTTGCCCATCAGTGACGTTGACAATAGATATGCCATAATGTGATAATGTGATAATACTACAAAACAAGCTTAGAAGTTGCCCTCAACTCATTCAATTCTGTGGACACAGACCCCCTCCTGCCTCACTGAAAGATCCAACAGGACAACAATACCAAAGTTACCGCTAATTATAGACTTCCTATAACCCACTGTGAATCAACTACAGCATGAGATCGGTATGCAATATAAATCACAGGGGGAACAAATGGATTGTTCTGTAGTAATGGGTGGTTTGTGCTGAAGCAGTAACGATTATGGATTTCTTGTCCGCTGAGTCTGTGAGGATGTTGGATCTCAGGTCTATGCAGACATCAGTAGATGTGGTGCTTTTGTGTCAGGGTCGATGAAATGTTAGTTTACACGCGGTTGATTTCCGGTTGATGTTCAACGACTCAATACACGTGTACGCGGTTGGGAGAATGACCATCAACCCCTTCAAATATACCTTCAGAGCTTCACAGAAACAGCAAGGTTGCCCAGCCGCCCCATGTGCCACTAAGCACTATCGACCTAGGCTCTACCAGGCTTCGGGAGGCAGCTGGAAAGAGTAAAAATTGGCAAGATAGAGAGGTATTACATGCCAGGGGACTTGGTCCGCTAGAGAGCTTTGCCGCACTCTATATGTCCAATTTCTATTCTTTTTTAGCCGCCCCTAAAGCCTGGTAGGGGCTAGACTAAACCTTCAAACTACCAACAACTACACTGCTGACTTCAGCACACCGTTGGAGTTCGGCACCCTGTTACCATTGCTTGAACCGGAGCTTTTTCGTCTCGTGCCCAAATTGTCCATCTCGATCGCCAGCGTGGCGCGGCGGTTGGGGTTGGGTTTCCTCCTGATGCTGCTGCTTCTGGACAGCCTGTGGAACGACCGTCTCATGAAGAACGGGTCCGTGTACGTGTCCTCCGTCTTGTAGAGGGAGCTGGGGCGGGACCAGCCGCCGTCAGCCCAGGAGCAGGGCAGCATGGACAGGATGGTGTTCTTCACGTTCAGGTTGAAGAACCCGTACACGATCGGGTTGAAGGCGGAGTTGAAGAGGGCCATGGTCTCGGCGATGACGTACGCCACGTCCGGCAGGGACTTGCCCGTGTAGACCTCGTACAGCGTGACGACGAAGTACGGCGTCCAGCACGTCACGAACCCGATGATGATGCAGAGGGTCATCTTGATCGTCTGAAATTTACAACGTGACGAAAACGTGAGGGAAATCAACCAAGAATTGATGTGTTAAAAAACTCGTGCTTTCCAAGAACTATCGTAGAGTGGAACTCGTTGCCACCAAGTACTGCAGTTAAATGCCTGTGTAAAGATTGGGTGTATCAGGTCGTATAGCTAACTGTCGCTGGGCCGCGTGCCCGAGAAGGTGGTGCGTTGCGCCGACGGGCAGTTATACCGGCTACACCGATACAGATAAAGAAATCAAAACTTGAGAACGAGGATTCACCACGGTCGTAGGTTACTAGTAGTTGTATTGTTGAACAATTATACAGTATTGGTCTACTGTCTAGTCACTATATCTATCTTGGGACGTGTTCTTCTGACAATCGGTATCTGAAATGTCGTCTGCCTGTCCACACTCCTAATTGAGCCTCCTATTGTCACGACCTCTATATTGATTTCCACTAGACTACGCCGAGGCACGTATCCATCTCCCCGCCCCTCACCAGAACCGCATCGTTGGAAAATGGGGTAAAGAATTTCCCAAGTAGCCTTCAAAACCCTGCTTCTCCTATTAAGTAAGTTAGTTATCTCTCTTAGCGAGTCGAGCTGGTCTCAATCACGATGTTTGCTTCTTAGGGAGAACAGATGCTGTTACAGTCTGATTCATGTAACCCGTAAGGCCGATTGTTGTTATGGGGTGACCAATAAGTATCTGTCTGTATCTATCTGTCTGTATCTGTATAGCCGGTATAACCGCCCCTCGGCGTAACACGCGGCGCGGCGGCAGCTGACACCGAACGAACTGTTTTCGCCCAATCTTTGCACATCTAACCGCAGCAGTTATTTAAAGATTTGTAGTGATGATGCCTCAACTGTCTTCTTCTTCTTCTTGTATCCTCATCACGAGGTGTAGCAGGAGAAGTTCTGCTTTTTTTTTTATATTCCGAAACATGCAATCACAAGACGTGGTGACGGCACACTCAAGTTTTTTTAACTTATATTAATGCCGCCACCAACACAGGGACAGTACAATACTCATTTACACCTGAGCGAAGTGAGGAAAGTCGTGTAAAGTGCCTTTCCCAAGGGCACAAGATATCGGTGGCATGTCAGGACTCGAACCCGGGGCCTCTGGTTCCGAGTCGAGAACGCTGCCGCTACGCCACACGACCCCAGTTCTGCTTCCAGTACTGTACACTGTACTACAGTAAAAAAGAAGGATCTTCACCTTGATTTTAGCGGACGTGATGGTGGACCCCGTGCGGCGCATCCCCCTCTGCCTTCTGCAGCTCATGCGGCGCTGCTCGCGGTCGGTGTGCCACACGGTCCTGACGATCCGCACGTAGCAGCAGGTGATGATGACTGCGGGCGCCACTAGCACGTACACCGCCATCCACGTCATGTACACCTTGCGCTGCCACTCAGCCGTGTACCCCTGACTGTACACAGGGGAAACAGAGAGGTAGTTATAATCTTCAAGCAGATCTTTGAGTGGCTGCAAATTCACGTATCTAGTTGGCCAGGCAGTATGCATTTGTCAGACAGTAGCCATTTCGCAAAATTTGGATGGCGTATTGGGTACTATCCAGGATGCTGCCTGGCCAATTTGATACTGTCTTTGCAGCCATCCCAAGATCTGTTTGGAGATTAAGGGAGCTGAGCATGTGGACATTTTTTGTTTGGAAACTTTGATATCTTTTTTGAAAGATCTAGATGACATGATATGGGCCCATGGAAAAACTGAGAATGTTGTCAAATAACGATTTCTATGGTCTTTCAATGATTTTTCAATGATATCAACAACCTTTCGACGATTCCCAACGCTCAATGACCAGTGATTTATGGTCACTCATACGCTAGCACCAACGGCAAGACGACAAACGACATGAAAAATGTGTGTTTGCTGTGTATGAGTGATTGCCCGTGGCACTGACCTGACACATCTGTGCGTGATGACGCCGTCTGGCCCTTCCTTCTCCTGCTGCAGGAAGATGAAGAGCTGCGGCACGGCGACCAGGAACGCCATGATCCACGCTGCCAGGATCATCCGCTTCGCCTTCCGCTCGGGGTCCGCCGCCACGTTCATCGGGTCCGTGATGGCCTGGTGCCGGTCCAGACTCATCGCTGCGACATACAGGAGAACTTTTATCATCATATTGTCATGAGAGTTTCATGGATGTTCATGAGTCTTTTCCGCCAGCTCTCCCTATCCTCCATAGCCCTGGACAGGTCTTCTGGTCTGCAACCTGCATCCTCCCACAATTGATATATGCAGGTTGTGTAAGGTCTGCCTACACTACCATGGCCATGTTTAGGTGCCCAGAGAAGAACTTTATTGCAAGACAATTGTACAAGGTACAACGCATGGCAACAGCTACTGAACATAGCACAAAAAACTATAGAACAAAACTAAAAACTTAATTACTAAAACAACAAGGGCTATAGCATAAGTCTTTGATGTAGCGTTAGTCTAGTGGGGCTAATCATGTTTTCATGTAGTTTTTCTACTAACAAAGCATTCTTTTATAATTTGACCTATTTTTGCATTGTGTGCATTTAAAGATACATTCAAATCTGTCAGTGACATGGACTTTCTTGAAATCTGTTGTACTTGATTCGAGAAGTGTAGATAGCTTGTTACGGTGCCGGTCCGAACTCATCGCTGCAACATACATGGGACTCATGACCAGATTCTGCTCATCCACGGGGTGGGAAACTTTAATATTCAAGCAGTTCTTTTCATGGCTGCAAAGACCATATCAGATTGGCAACGCTGTATCCATTTGCCCAACAGTTACCATTTTGCCACCATTTTAACTGTCTGGGAAATGGATACGGCCTGGCCAATCTGATACTTTCTTTGCAGCCATAAAAAGATCTGCTCGGCCATTGGAGATTAGGGCTGAAGATACGGTTATGTTAGAATGTTAGAATCTCTTCACACAATCGTCATTTGGTTTAAAATCACATCGAGTGAAACTTTAGTCCAATCCCATTCAAAAGACTCACGCATCATATTACGTAACGCGAGCTCTAATGTTGCCATTACATATTCAGCACTGATGAATACTTGATCTTCACTTTGAAACTGCGTCATACATGACAGACGCCCCGAAACTACGCCACAGACCTGAGGGATTAACTCATTGATAAGGTATTAAAATACATTTTTGTGCGCCACTTATCGTGTTCAGTCTGAAAGACAAATCTGGGCGTGCTTAGTCTAGTGTATTTGCGGAAATCGTGGTTTGTAAAGTCCATCTGATGATATGGGCTAATGGGTGATCTGCCCAAGTTTGAGAAACTTGGCAAACGAGTGAAAAGCAGACTGGTTATTGTTGCGAGGCCTGTATCCACGGAGATAACGGTCATTGTAGGAGTAATGTCCACAATTTGTCACAATTTCGCCGGCTGGAATTACCTTTCCTTTTTGAAATGTTAAGCACCGATGCCAAAGTAACGTCTCTTGTTCTTTCATACATAGACACATATCACCGTTTCTTGGCATGCAGTGGCAGTAGTTTGTCCAAGTGTAGTCAAGGGGCGTCCAGCAAATTGGAAGCGCCACGGTACACTGAACCTTATGGCTTGACAATACAAGGAACCCCATAACCAGATTCTGCTCATTGAAGGGTGTGAAGTGAGTTAGAATCACTTTACACATTCCTCAGTTGGTTTGGGCATACGCCAAGTTAGACTTTAGTCCAAATTCTTTCAAAATTCCCACGCATCATAATGTTAGGACGGGAAAGTATACACCAGGGCTCTGATTTTACTTTTAGATACTACTCTGGTTGGTGAATACTTGACCTACACATTCAAACTGCGTCATGCATCACAGAAGCCCCAACACTACGCCAGAGACCGAAACGATTAACCCATTGATAAGGTCTTAAGATACGTCACTTATCATTTTGATATGTATTCAGTCTGACAGACAAATGCCACTTACGTGCTTAGTCTAGACGGAAAGTGTATTTGCGTAAATCGTGGCTTTTAAAGTCCCCCTGATGATATGGGCTAATGGTTGATCTGTCCAGGTTTGAAAGGCCCGGCATTATGTCCCCGTGAGTGATAGACGCTGTTCTACGTACCCACTTATTGTTGACTGGATGTAGTTACAGGACTTACGTCAAGGGAGATGGTACTGACACTGACATTTTAGAATTGAAGCTTAGTTAGTGTGAAAACTTGAGAAGACTGGTTATTGTTGCGATGCCTGTATCCACAGAGATAACGGTCATTGTAGAAATAATGTCCAACATTTATCACCACCACACAAATTTTCCGGCTGGAATTACCTTTCCTTTTGAACTGTTAAGCACAGATGCCAATCTAATGTCTCTTGTTCTCTCAGACATAGAATATCAAAGTAGAATATCAAAGTTTCTTGGCATGTGGTGGAAGTTTTTTTTTAGTTGTAGCCAAAGGCGTTTAGCTGCGCACAAGATGGAAGACATATTTGTGACTAGGTGAAATACCTGATAACATTGATCGTTTTCCAGTGTGAAAATACAGGGCACACACTGATATGTATCTGAAAAGTGGATGAAGTTTTTATAGTCTCCTCCAGGTAAAGCAAAACTTAGTCTCGACGCGAGTTATGCCAGGGTTTCGGCGGCCGCCGCCTCACAAATATGCAAAGGAGGCTACGCAAAACACACATTCACGTGTGCCATGCATGACATATAAACGATAAAACCGTCTGTACAGGTTAAAACCATATGTAGAGGTGTGAAACACCACATAGACGATAAACAAGTGCTGTATAAGATGGAAACAAAACTTACCGGTGAGGATGAATGTTGTACTGGCCAGAGTGATGACCTGCGCGTACACGATGACCTTACAGAGGACCGGTCCGAGCACCCACTGGCCGAACGCCACGAACACAATCTCACTGGTCATGGTGACCAGACACACGCAGATGTCCCCGATGGCGAGGTGCAGGATAAAGATGTTGACTCTGTTCAGGCCCTTCTTCACCCCCGCGGCCGATACGACCAGGATGATGACACCGTTGCCGACCAGGTTCAGCACCATGAGCACCGATAACGTGGCCACTCGCTGGACTACTGGAGCTGTCCAGATACTCTGGAGGCCGCCGGCAGTGGCGTTCCACACGGTCGCCTCTGGCAGTGGTGCCGGGGTGGCAACGTTAGCTACAGGCGTTGCCGAAGGGACATAATCCATGGTTGCGTTGTGGATCATACCTCACCGATGAGGCCAACACTGAGCTCGTATCAGTGTCCGTATCAGCCAGGTGTCCGTATCAGTCCAGGCGTCTGTATCAGTCCAGGCGTCTGTATCAGTCCAGGCGTCTGCACAGTCCAGACGTCCGTATCAGCCAGGTGTCCGTATCAGCCCAGGTGTCCGTATCAGTACAGCTGTCCGTATCAGTTCAGACGGTACTGAAGGTCTGCAAAGTCAGTACCTCCAATGTTATTCTGAATCGTAGGCGGTATATGAACCTTTACCTTTGGATTGTCTGTGAATGCCGATGTGGTGCGTCTGTAGCGCAGGTTTAATGTCTGTGTTCTTCCCACCTCTCTCCACCACTGCTGTAACACGGAACAACAGCATTGCAAACTCCACAACTTTACGTCCAGAGAGTGGCGTATATCGAAAATGTTATCATATTTCCGATGTTGGCTGAAGAGAAGAAAGGGGCGTTCCCGCGATGATTTGACTAGAGGCTCACGTTGTTCGGCAGGAGTTGGCCAGATCTACTGCTATTCATTGGCACCGAGTCCGAATCTAATCCCCGCTGTTCTTGTCCGCCAATATATCGATCTCTTCTTAACTTGCGCAGTCATGAAGGAAGTTTGATACAGGTCCATTACTGCGGGTTCTGCGCGTGAATTCGATAAGCCTGCGTCTAAACGGCAGACTCTTCAAACCGCTAGCCAACGTTTCCCGGAGATTAGGACTTCATGATATCCCGCAAAATTACATTAAAAATGGATGTGTCATATCGAGTTTGTCCACGCTGTATCCAGTGAGGCCGATCTGATTGTGTAACACTAGCTAGTCAGCACACCCACGCCGGGATCCTACAGAACATGCGAAAAATAACACGGTAATAAATAACATGTTAATGAAATTTTCTAGTCACGGTTTCATACACATGAAAAGAATATGGACACAGCTTAGTAATGATCATAGCTAATTCATATTTGATGGATGTTCTTTCGACCGACATGCAAGAAAGCGATGTACACAGTGATTTGGTCCGAACCATTAACTAACATGAATATGGACGACGAATGTAAAGCCAAACGTAAATGGATTGAAAGCCATTTTTGCGAAGCATGGTGTCGAAGTGGATGTGGAAAACAGATGCCAAACCTGAACTAGAAGAGGCACCTTTTAGAGAGCTCGTGTGATAACTTTTTTTGCACAGAAACTCAGACAATTATACCCGTATTTTGTAACCCTGACCATCCGAGAAGACTTTGATTGAACGTAAAGGCGACAATCTACAAGGCCAAAAGGTCCCTTATGAATGTAGAAGCAATATTGCACTTGGTTTGAAGTCATTACCGTGAGGGCGTTTTTACCCTGATGATTACAACTTACTTTCAAACCATGTCCCATTTGTATAACTACAGCTACATGTACCAGACCAGGTCTGCTAGACGATGGTGTACATGCACGTTTCCGGAAGTTTACCACTTTTCAGGTGGAAAATTGGTCTTTCGATCGGTTACAACAAGATAACAAAGAAAATCAGACTGAGTGTCTTCCAGTAGTCGAAGACAAATGAAAGTGACACCGTGAAACGTGTCTCCACCCTTAGTCCTACTAAAACAAGAATATATGAAAGTACGTTCTGAAAAAAACGTGGCTATGAAAAAGCGTGGTCAGGGTGGATCTGAACATGACTCCGACCTTGTCCCCCACGCCTCTGCACCTTCGCGCGCTGGCGAATAAAGACGCATAGGTGTGGAGCTCTTCCTAACACGCGCTATGTATCAACGACGTGTTTCGGCTAGAAAAAAGTGTTTTAGCACCCAGATATCTGCTCTGGTGATCTTACGTAGGCGTTAAGGACGTCAGTGTACGTAGGTGCCTTCACATCTCGTTTAAGGCCGCTGATGTCATTGCCTGCGAACGTACGCAGTTCGTAAAATGCCCCATAGCCATTGTCCTCTGTACCATTCCCCATGTCGTGTGTCAGCGCGCATTCGGTCTTCATGCGTCACGCCATTAACACCGCAAATCAGCCGGCAGCACTCAGTCAGCAGGTCGTGTTCCCAACTCTCTGGTGTAAGGAGAAAGAGGTTCTTGCAATATCGTGACAGTCGTGGCTACAAAGACAGATCTAGTACTTTCACAGAAACGCTTTTGCTTTTGTGCACGCTAACATCTTTTAGCCTTCTCTGACTTACATCGCCTTTCTACACAGAGATGGTTCAAAAGAAAAACATGACAGTTCCAGATGATAATCAGAGTGAGAAATAACCTTCAAGTGTGCACTGCCGTGTCCCTCGAGCTTACCCATGCGTAATTTACCACTCAACCGTGTTTTACACTTTCATCCTTGTATCACATGAAAGAAAAATCAAAATCCAATTAAGGTTTTAGATTAGAGTGAGAAATAACCTTCAAGCATCGATTGCCGTCTCCTTCATCATCCATGCACAAGTCGCCACCCGCCATGCTTTATATATTGATCATTGTATTGTTAGAATGAATGTCAATAGAAGACGGCAAGAAAAGACAAACTATCAAAAGAAGACAAAGTATAAGATTGGCACGGCGGATCTCGTCGTCTCGCTCGGTAGTTCATTTGAGGATAAATCAATGCTTTGATACTAGATGCCAGCGGCTGGAGTCGTAAAACACCCACCTGGGATAAGTAAGTGTCATGGAGATCTATCCTTGCCATCAACAAGGCTCACGGTCAGCGTCATGCCGGCATCAGTTTACCTACATCTGTACCCCGTTACCACGACATTTAGGATTCAACCGACGCTTTACATCCCTGTGTTAGAAGCCGTTCTCTGTTTTCTAGCTTCTAAGAACGTAAGCTGAAACTGGGTAGCTTAAAGTGGCATCTTCTGCGCTCAACTAGAGCTCGCCTGGAGCAGAGCGCCACCTCCACAGGTTGTTGGAGCTGATTAAAAGTTTCTGGCGAGCGCGGCCACCAACCTTTTCAAGCGGCATGTATTCACATCAAACGGAATAAAGGGGCTGATCGGAAAACCACCACGGGGCTGAAACGGGTAGATTTTCAATTTTGGTTCCTGTCACACACGTAACACTGCCGTTGATATGTTAGGGTTTCTGACAGCTTCAATTTTTCAAGTCTGAGTTCTGTTCCGCTGTATCCGACCGGAATGTGAGATAATGGGCAGGAACCTAACACCTGACACAGCTCACGGAGCGTGTTAGGTACCTCATGTGGGGAGGGTATGAAAGTAGTTGTTGGGTGATGTTATATTTATACATATAACAACCTATCACTTAACTCTTGTGCCGACGGACGTCAGCGAAAAGCATGGTACAATAAAGATGTCGATACCCTGCATTAGCTCCCCTGCAAGCAGCCCCAGTCAAGCCATAGCATATCAGTAATACCGTGAGGTTCGATGACATTACATGTAAAGTAAGGTGAACTAAGGACATAGCATGTACCTGTATTTATATCATTCAATACTGATCCTTTTAAGACTAATCTCCGTAGCAAATGCCACGTGTGGTCGTCCTTATATGGGATTAATGACTTGAAATCCTCTTGCCGGGTCCTACGGTTCTGATGTTTGATTCAGATAGATTACTATTCAGCAGGGCCTGGAGGGTGACAAAGTTGCCCCTTTATTTATCATTCTTTAAATTTACTTGTAATTTCTGTTTCCTTCCGTTGCGTAAGGACTCTACTAAGGAGGGAAGTCTGTGAAGACAAACGGACGCACAGTGTGTGTGTTTGACTAACGAGGAGCCTCGCTGTGTAGTTGATAGTCTGAAGGATCTCATATGGCCACATTGCCGCACAAACCGCTGATCATGGACGGTCTGGCTCCCTGGAGTGTTACGTAAAAGTACCAGTATTCACTGATAAACATGCCGACGTTAGGTGTTGGAGACTGCAGGCAGTTTGGCAGCTAATATCACCTGAATGTCTCGTTATGTAAGAAAGTGTCTGTATACATTAACACAGCAGCATGCTAACGACCTCTCCTGGGTGCGAAGTTTTATGATGAAGTGCTACACCGTCAAAGTTATACTGATGAGCTCTGCTGAGTGTTAAGTTTTACGTACTCACACATGTTGACTACTACATGTACCATTGACTGTGCAGTTATGGACAAAAGCACACAAGTTCGTCTGGAACAGCCTGTTTGGCTGATCTGGCACGTAGGCGGTGCTTCCGACCCTCTTTCCGGGGGCGGAGGAAGTAAGGCCCGAAGACGATAAGGGTTCATGCTGCAGCCCCAACCCCAACGTGACGCCCATGTTGATTGCCGTGAGTTCCAGACGTGCATGGCACCATGAGTACCTGGTGTTTCATCATGACGCGCGTTGTGGCAAACATCAGAGCCAGACGGTATTGTGCCCAATTTGAAGAGCAAGAATCTGCCACTGCTGCGCTTACAACATAAGATATGAATATTGCAGGGTGCTGGCTCGACATGCAGACATGATGAAGCTTTAAGACTGTCTGCGTCGATGATGTACTGTTCCTCGTTTTATGATTAACTGTAGTTATTGTTCACGTAATGTGCGCTTGCTACGTTTATATGCGATTAGTTTTCATTTGACTTATGTATTATTCATTTATGTCCGTGTTTGTACATATTGGCCTATTGGAAACACTAGTATACCAATCACTCTCAAGATAGATACACGAATGAGCGAAGATGGTGTGCCACACACACGACGATGGTGACAACTCTTTCGAAGATCATTCTTCTGGTGACGTTTAACAAGAATTGACTGACAAAGTTTTACCGGTAAAATCTGTATTCTACAGCTTTCGTCCCATTTAACGGTGAAGGTTGAAGTGATTTGTGGTAATTTGGCTCGTAGAACCGCTTGCCTTCGTTTTTCTTGCGCACTGACACAGACTGCCCCCTTTCGATTCAAAGTAAATAGTTTCAAACTTTCCCATTGTGTAGACTCAGGGCAATCTCAGCGGTCAAAACGGAATAACGACATAGTTGAGAAATCTTCTATTGAATTGAACACCATCAGATGCAAGTAATCGATTCTTACAAAAAGAACGTCAAAGTTGATTTCCCCTCCTTGATTTCACCTCCCACCAGACAGGGCTCCGCTCGGCATTGGTTGATTGGACTTGAATAGAGCCTGCTGTGAACGGACAGATTCTGGCGCCTGGAGGCAATTCTGTCTTCAAAAGTTGTGCGATCACCCGGGATGGAAGGTCTTTATTTTGTGTGTATATAATTTGCCTTGCGCCGCTTATATGCACACATGGAGACATTACTGTACAGTGAATAGGATTTCATCTCTGGAAGAACACATTTGAGAACTAAGTAGTTGAGAGCTTTGGGTACTTTGCTCTGCAATATGAGTAATTTCTCCTCATATGGAAGAAGTATTTACTTTTTGATATCAAAGATTTCACGCTGCTTCTGTCTAGTCTTTTAAACCATAAACCACACCAAAGTACAAGTTGGTAAAAGCTTTCTTGCGGTGTGGATCCATTTACGATCTCCACCATACATATCTAAGCACGCGACCCCTCCAGACATTTGTATATCTCAAAGTAAGCTTGATGAGGCCTTGGTTGTGGTATCCTGGCATTAGCGCTACACCCTGTGCTATCAAAAACGGTGTTAACGCAAGCGAAGACAAATATACCTGGATCTCGTTATCGGTAAGATGCAGCTGTGAACGCGCACATACGGACTTACTTCTTTCCAATGATATTTACAGAGTATTGTTTCAGCTTCTGGGTGGTATCTGCCCACACAAAGAAACAGTTAAACGCATGGAAACAGGCTGGTATTGCGGCATACGGAAGGCTTTGATGAAAAGAGGGCTCTAATAGCAACTGATGTTTGTTGACTCGTCGTCTTGGCGAGAAATACATGTAGTGAGATCAAACTTATCTTATAGTTACATGACAAGTAATCTGTGTTGATGAATAACAAATTAAAACTGTTCACGACAGAAAAGAATAAAAATGCAGATTCAACCACTATACCGAACATATTAATTACTTTTTTTGCACCAGAAGAAAATTTGACTCTCCATCAGTCTTCATAACATTCCCAAGTTAACTTTGACATTACCAGTAGGCACTGAAACCACTGATCCGGTACGATATCGTCCCTGCTCGACAGATTTCTCAAGATCTTGGGCTTATCGTAGCGTGTTCATGTACCGAGATAAGGCATTAATGAACAGCATAGGTGTTGAAGTACATCGCATCGGATGTTTTTTATTATTTAGATTTACGGTTGCAGCATCCTGGTCCCTGAGCGGGGATGTAAACTTCACCCCTCCTCACTAAGCGTGAATGTAGAATTCATTACCGGTCGCTGAGCGGGGATGTAAAATGTATCCTTCTTCGCCAGCCGTGAAATTCCTAAGCGGAGTGATCAGACCTAAAGCATATGATTGGTGCGCACTTCAGAAGCAATAATGTCATGGATGCGTTTGTGGTTTATGGTTTTACTGGAAATAATAATGATGCACACCTTTATTTGTGAACTGATGGTTGGCATATTAAGTTCGCGGATGGAAACACGGGTTGGAGACATATGTATGCATTAACCACGACTACCACTCCAGATGTGCACACTTGGGCAATCCTGCTGACATTTTTGCCTCACAAAAGACGCTGAATACCGCCCAAAGGTGGGAGGTTGAATGACATTTGCCCTTCTAAAGTTGCAGTAATTAAACCAGACAATAGCAGGAGAGGCGAATCGTGGGCACATTTTCAAACCCGCCATGAAATCCTCATGAAAGCCGCCTCAGGATTCCACTCTGTGTAAAGCCTCCTTTTACGAGTCCAGAGAGGCCAATTTATGCTATGTGCCGAGGGGCATGAGGAGGTTAAAGCCTTGAATAGTGGAGCATGTAACATGTAAGGGCAGGAGGCTCGGACCACGTTTTCAAAAGCTACTAACGAGATCCCGTTTCCAAACAGGACGCGTCCTTTCTACTACCACGGCCCCGTCTGAAGTCTAAAAGACGTAAAACGCTCCGGCCATTATGTCGTAAACTGCATCAATAGGTTTGGTCCGTGAGGAGTAATTTCGTAAAAGAAGCTTGATTGCCTACAATTGCCATGCAGTAGCCATATAAGACACGCGAATTGGCGATTGAGTTCCCCTTATGAAAATACGTGTCAGTCTGCTGCCTGTCAGACAGACCACCAGACGGGAGGACCCATCATCGCGTAAATTATCCGGTAAAAGTTTTCACAAGAGTTCCCGTTCTTAGAGAGTTCGCGAAAGTTCAGTTGTATACTTTCTTGCTAGAGCCAGACGCAGTAGAATAAGTGCAAGGATACAAAGGCATGAAGATAAAGTGTCAGGCGGCTACATCCCAGACAGTGCACGGGCTGGGAAGATCCACCATGACCATACTCATCCATTAAAACATTCACAGCATCTTGGAAGGTTCCCAGCTGTGCGAAAGTTGAGTTGTTGTCTACTATATCACGTCCTTTCATGTGAAGTAGGAAGACTAAGGTCGCGGATACAAGAGATTAAGAATACGTGTTGGTGTGTGAAGTCGCAGGAAATGCTCCATAATTTACAGTCTCGTTAAGCCTTTACAACTGGCGATCTGCCAACTTCAGTAAAAGTTCAGGTTTGGCTGACCAGATTGAGATAGAACGGAAACGTGGAGACGTGATTCACTGATTCCATCATATCTGAAATATCCCGGCGTACAGAAGGATCAACACGACGTAGTCATCACCGTGGAAAATAATTATTATCCCCTGACAATGCGTGTCAAATATACGATGGAATTAAGAAAAGATCATCATCATCATCATCGGTCGGCTGTGGCGCAGAAAAGATATCAGACTGTATAAGCAAGGTTTAGTATTTTTGTACTTCCATTGGCATGAACGCAAGAATTCCATTTTTTTTAAAGTTATCTGCAAGAAACGGTTGAATGCAATTGAAAGACAACTAGGGGATAGAAGACGTAGAGCTGTGGAAGATCGGGAGAGATGCGTGGGAAAGTGCAAGAACATCTGAGAATCCAGCTCGGCAAGATGCTCCTGCTGCTGCTGAAACAGTAACACAGGCTCATCAAACTAACTCGTGCCAATGACACTTCCCCACAAAGTCCGATATATTGCCTACTGTGGCAACAAAAGCTGTATATAGACACTGATGTTGGGGATACAGAAAACTTTGCCAACAAACTTTGTTCCGTTTGAAATCTCCTTTAGTACCTCTACTTAGAATCGTGCACATCTCGGAGACAATCAGTGACTCCATCATGTATTCTACCATTCTTTGATGACTAAAGCTAGAATATAAATGTTAACGAAGGACTAGTTGAGGCTTTATACCTACCATGTATATTGCCATGGGACTTAACTGATTGCTCGGAACATTGCATGTCTGCCCGTCTGATCATAATCAGAGATGAAGGCAGGCATAGCTTCAAAGTCAACCATCAAATGAGATGCTATTAACAATTTGAGAAAGCTCAGTCGTGGATATCAAAGTCCTTGGCGACAACCGCTGTTTCTTGAAAGTCACAGAAACTTTAGTGGCTACTATAGGCAATGGACTTCGATGATAAAGGAATAAAAAAAAGACTTCAGGCTAACATGAAACTAAACATGCTTTCCCAAATATATTTCTAGAACCATAGATATCTGTTGTCAACCAAGAGAATCTGGGAGATAATATTTGTAAAAAATAATTGTTGAGAGCGATGCACATTTGAAACATATACTGAAAAAGTTCAGGCGACATAAAGGCTAAGCACATAAGATATGCATTATTACACTATTTCATTCCATTTATTTGAAACATTTAATCGCCCAAGCTTGCAAGATAAAAGTTTCACTCAATTTTCCTCGAAAAACAATAAAAACCATGAATAACTCCATGTTAAATGTGACTTGACATATACTTTAAGCTGTTAAATGAAGGCAAAGTGCTAACTAATTTCCCATCTCATCGTTAAGGTATTAAAAGAAAGATTGCTTCTTACATCCTTGGAGTAATAAACAGGCACGATACTTCATCATATATTATATTCACAGACGTCCATGGTACAACTTTCTGACTTTCAACCAATGCTGTTGCAGGCACGAACTCCTCTCCCTAGAAGGTTATACCTATTAACCTAATGGCAGTGTAAAGTCTGCTGCCAAGTCACCCCGCGACCTTTAGCGTGTAGAATGTTGTGGTGAGCACCAGCCCTGCACACAGTGTGCCATGTATGAGTCAAATTCACTGCGCTTAAAACTTTATGATCCACTTTAAACTGTTGAACCCTACGAGATACACAATTGACTGGCAGGTTTATGAAAGCTGGTTTATGAACGGTGGGCGGTTTGGAGTTTTTAAAGTGCACTATCTCTGAACAGTAGATTTACTATTACTGAAAAACCAATAAAAAGTTTCAGTTGGAATCTGGAAAGCAAGCAAAAAGGTTATTGATTTGAGTAGAATTCAGTATTTCAGTGAGCGCTCGGCGAGCTTGAAGGTCTTCTAACGATCTCCAGTTGAGAGATCAATAATCGTCAATAATCGTCAAGGTCTTACGGAAATCTCCAAGATCTCACGATGACCTCTCAACGATCTTTCAATGTTCTTAATCACCAATAATTGGTAGTTCCTCAACCGTTGCTTAACGGTCTTCATTACGTGCAGCCCGGCCCGGCCCATCATCCTCATCAGTCTGTCTGTACCACGTCCCTGACCGGATGAGGAGCTTCCTCACCAGACGACTGATTGAGATTTCAGCCTGGGGTGGCCGGGGACGGCTTGGCGTGGTTGCCAGGTCAAGGACGCCGTCGATACTTCATCCAATAGAAACGTCAGCTTGATTACTTTTGGTGGATCAATCCGGCGCGGTCGTTCGGCCACTGCAGGCTGATGCATCCATTATAGCGTCGGAGCTTCTATCTTATCTGGGCAGCAAATTGTCTAACGCGCCAGGTCGAGTGGTTAGATAAGATAACGTCCGGGCAAATCTGCACATCTTTGCGATAAGGAAAGTAATTAAAAGTTCCGTTACATGCTGCTCTAACCTGTAACCAGGGGAAAGGTCGTCTAGCATCTATAGTTGTTGTTTTACATCATACCAGCGTTTCTTTTAGGAGCCTTGCTCAACGTACCACAATAAATGGTCACTTCAGTGAGTTTATCCTTCTGAATGCCGATTTGTTTTATGAACAATCGAACATTTATCACTGTACATGTACCATGGCCATCGTTGCCAGTTGTAATTTGTGGCCTGACCATTTATGATGCACATTGTTGTGTATATTGAGCCAGAAAATCGAGGAAGTGAGAGTAAGCCTGTCTGTCCTTGAACAGTCCAATGCGTGGAATCATCAGAACTTAGTTGGGTAAGCTCCGCCGACGTATTGTGGCTCCAGATCATCAGTTCGACCTTTAGGAGATCGAAAGCTCTGGCGGGTCATAGAAAATTGAAGTGCCAACTGGCAGGGCCGTTCTGTATGTCCATTTCACGGTTATTTTCAGATGTAATGTGCAATGTGCTTAATAGGCCAGAAAATAACTAGTCCAGCATGCACGGGGCGAACGGGGCGACGCAAAGAAAAATAAAATAAGGCAATTGTAACGGCTGACTGATTATATTGGCTTTGTTTTGAATTCATTTGTGTGTCGATTTTGTGTATAAACACAACATGTTGCGTTTGATATCATCGGTTTTCCATCCCAACTTGCCACCTGAAATAGACCAACCACCCACCATCCCACCTTACCGCCCGAAGCACGCCACCCACCCACCAGCGCCCGTTATACATCAATGGACTTACATGGTGTTACATAAGCGCAATCAAGGCTGACTGTGTCCTAACCCTCCAGATCCACAGCGCGCTAATTAATGACACATGGTTCCATAAAGATACGTGAAACGACTATATATGTTCGTTATGTCGCCAATTCCCACCGATAGTCCAAACCCACGGCCGGTCTAACTGACGCCTTTATGGCGTAGGATTTACCCTGAGAACGCGCACTGCGATACGATGCATCAATCACTCATTCATGGTATACGTTTTCTATGTTATTGTCTTCAGCTAACAACGTTGTAATATAACAACTCTACAAATGTATCAAGAAGAGAAAAGAAACGTATAAGTCATAGATATAGATAAAACATAGGATAGTTCCCATATGATAATTACTTATTTTAGCTAACTTACTGCATTTCGCCCCAAGGCCATGGGGCATGGATATAATAAACTTCATTGCCATTGTCATTATATTACGTATTCCTCAAGGATATTTGAAAATCCTACATGGTCAACTCCTATTATTGCCACCCTTGTATGCTTAGTGAGCAAAGGCAAACCTTGTGCCTCCAAACTCAAAGAGTACCAATGACGGATATGCTCGGTTTCAGGGTGTGGGAACAAGATGAAAACAATTGCCGGAAACCCTCCAGGACGGAAACACTTCATTTGTCAACATCCATCGAATTTAACACGTATATTCCCTATCGGACAGGGCGATCAGAGGATACAATCACAATTCCTATTAGGAAAATGGGAAAAGCATGTTTGACACCCAAGGCCCTGAGCCAAGTTGAGTCGGAGCGCTAGAGCGTGTACGATTACTCGACAAGCCGTAGACTGACTGTACTAATCCATCGTTCCTTCCTGTGCCTAACTTCAAACCACAGGCTGTGCCCCCAGACATATACGCCTGCCCCTAGCCAAATGGGAAATCGAAGTTTAGTCGCCAAAAAGCTTCTCACTCTACAAGATTGATTGTCCAGATACCAACAAGTTGGACACACGTACGAAAGAGTGCGTCAGTGTATGGATGGGTTTATGTGTGTGACGCAGGACTATATCTTACCGGAGAAATTAGGGTTGTGAGAAAATATGTAGCTGATAACCTTTTACATGTAGAAATCAGTTTCCACCAGACTGTAATTGATTGCGGGAAAACTAGCAGAAAAGTCTGAAAATAGATATAGGGGAGTTAGCTGGTCATAGAATTATAAATGGTAAACTTTGTAATTCTGTGGCCAGCTAGCTCCTTTGACATATCGTTCAATCAATTTGGCCAATTTGTATTTTTCTGCAACACAGTGAAGCCTGGTAGAAAGTATAGCTTGAACAGCCTTATTAGCTACGTACCCTATTTGTCAATTCCTTTTGTAGAGTATATACTTAGTCATCATTAGAGGCCGGCAGAATCGCGTACTAACAGCGTGGAGACGATGTTGTAAATGATTCTTGCTGTTAAAATGTTTATAGGTCCAACAGGTTGCTCGTTACTATAACGTGGTGCAACAAAAATAGTATGTAATCATTTCTCTTAGGACCATTAGGAGCATGTTTAAAGCATGATGAATATGAGGACACTTGTATGTCTGTATAGATAGATACATGTAGGTAGATAATAGATAGATAATAGACAGATAGATACATGATAGAATATACAATGCCCTCTTTTAAGTCTTCTCATATTTATGATGCGACAATGTCCCTCACACACTCTCGTACGTGTATGTATGTGTGTGAGTGTACGGGTGTGTCTGTTTCCATTTGTTAGTCTGTCTATGTGTCCACAGATGAAGACCCTGAGATATTTGATACTGTCGCAAAAGGCAGGGAAGCTCAAGAATTACGATCAATGTTACCAACTTGATGGATGAGTTTGTGGGAGATACAGACAGTCTTTTTATCAGACACAAGTTAAACCTTCGACACTGCTCTATCAAGATTCCACAGGCTGTCTGAAACCTGAGGATGGTCATTACTCCGCGTCACAGAGTCTCATACGTACATTTCGTCTGGGAAAGGTCGGTGCAGACGACATTTTCTACTTCCTACTCGAGATTCTCTCCTTTTGCCACAGCTGAAACATTACTTAGCGACAGATAAGGCAGAAGTTCATAGATTTGTTCACGCTTTGTGTGTTTGTTGTCTTTTTGAATCATGATCAAGAATTGAACAAGAAATAGCCATGCCTTCAACTGCCAGAGTTATCAACCAAGGATTGAGGTGTTCAAGAATTCATTCTTTCCTAGAACAATCACAAAGTGGAACTCACTGTCACCAAGTACAGTAGAGGATATCATTAGATAGCCTCAAACAATGTTTAGAGTTAGATGTTCAAGGGTTATCTATAGGTATAACAAGTCGTTCGGAGTAATGTAGCCGGCTGCCGCCGCGCCGCGTGCCTGCGAAGCTGATGTGTTACACTAAAGGGCGGTTATACCGGCTATACCAATACAGATGATACGAGATTACGTCTATATTACGTCTAGCATCATATTTCAATCATGCATTCAAGAGTCACACACATCCAATTTTGGCCGCTCTATCTGTGATTAGGCGTCTGGTGGACAGGAGGCCTGAAGGTTAAAGTGTAGTGACAGGGCAGTAGGGATGTTTAGACCTCCGGTGCACGAAATTACAACCGGAGACTACTCGGCGCTCTCACTAGACATCTATTCAAACTCCTTTCTGTGTCGTTAGACGAGGGGTCGTCTGGCGTAACGGTCGAGTGTTCGGCTCAGACCCAAAAGGTCCCGGGTTCGAATCCTGCCCGATGCCACCGATCTTGTGCCGTTGGGAAACTCACTTTACACGTCTTTTCTCACTTATTCAGGTATAAATGAGTACCTAGCTTCGGTTAGGGACGTCCCTAAATAGAGGCCCCGTGTTTGGGAGAGCCACACCCACGCACGTTGAATAACGTTAACCCACCTACTTATCGAAAAGAGCAGGGGTCATTCCTGGTGTGAGTGGTTCAAATCTTACAATCCGGTCTTACTCAACTTGTACTTACATACTACTTACATGGTGTGTTACGCCTAAAAAGGGGGTTTACCGGCTATGCGAAACAAACAAACAAACAAAAAAACTTGTGTGTGCCTGCAGGAAAACAGCGCTACTTTGGACTTATTTCAGTGCGTCATACTTGTATTAAAGAACCAAACATGAAAGGCCTGTTTCCTTGTAAAGAGAAGGGTAATCATGGTGTTATAGGTCATATACGTCACGTTTCACGCTGAAACACATCCACAAAGAGCAGCTACATATTGGATTAACCTATTCTAATCGACGTTCAAATTAGAGGACCTTCAGAGGCCAACCTTTGAATAGTATTTGGTATAGGAGGTGAAGGACACTAACATCCGTTGTGTGCCTAGATAGAACTGTCCTAAATACTTTATAATTGCCCCATTTCACTTTTGGCTCGGATCGCTTCTAAAAGAGCTGTGGGAAAACGACTTTTGGGAGTGGTATACACTGCCCGGCAATGTCAGCAGGACTGCCTCTTGTTCGACCCTGCCTTAAACATTTTGTCAGTGTGTGTACACTGATTATTAAAACTTTAAGATTGTGGAATGGAGAGATTACGCAACCAAGTGTTTTATTCAGCCGGCGTTTCAGTGACAATGTGAACCAGTCAGAATTGCCCTGAGGAAGGTGACAGTCGGTCACCGAAACATCGGCTGAGTAAAAGACTTGGTGGTGTAAATAGAGTCTCTATTCGGTGACTTACCGCATTGATGAAATCCACGGATTTAAAATTGATGTTTTAAAAACATTGTACAGCCTCCCCCATTCTCTCCATTGTTTTTCATCTAAAGCTAGGCATTAACCTCTTATGATAGGGCTTCCATCATGATGATCAATCAAGTTGATAGTTTACACCGCTGGCATTGATTCCAGCATGTTTCGCTTGGACACACCCAGCGCCCAATATTAGGAAACTATTATCGAGAAGCATGCCAGCGAATACAGGTGGCCGCCAGAGTTCGGACAGCGTCAGAGCAAACTGACGGACCGTCTCCAACACCTCGCCCGGCTACGAGTGTCTTGGAGTGATGTTTTATGCCTGTTGCAGTGGTTATTTCTTTCTAACGGTTATCGTTCAAAGACTAGGAGCCGGGCTCTTCCACGTAAAAACCGTGAGAACAGGGTGGCGTTTCGCAGTTGACTTTGATGACTTTGATTTCATCACCTTGACACGTTTCCGTGGATGGTAAAGATTGCACGAAAAGCCAAAATCATAATAGTATTGTTTCTATATAAGAACTTCTACAGAAACCTCAACTCACCTTCAATGAGCGCGCCGAGGACGGGCAAAGTGTTCTCCCTGTCAGACGCACCACCTCCCGCGCGCCGCTGTGTGGTGCAGGGCGCGCGCACACCGCCTTTATTGGCCACCCGGTCTGCCAGCAACGCTCATTGGCTGAGCGAGGCCGCCCAACACCACTGACGCATTACATATGGACCTACACACACACGACCGCCGACCAGGCAATGTAATCACTTTAACACACAATGCCTAAAGATATATAGCAATGTTTGATATAATAGCATATTGATGTAATGAAAAGAGGGTCACTAGTTTATATATCCCATGGCAGGACGGTCTGTAAGGCCTCTCATGCAGAATGAAAAAGTAATTAAGAACTCAGAATTCCCAATGACGTGCGACACACAATTCCACATTGTTAATATTCAACTTAATATCAATAAAGAAAATCGTATCTAAACATGAATGTCGATTGGCTGTCTGGCAAGGATAATGATACAGAAACTAGACATTTGTAGCCTTTGTCAGCCTAAGGCCACTCATTGCATACCTCTTCAAAACCTGACAACCATGGATCAAGCCCCTGTTTCCGTGATATTTGGCAGTTCAGCAGTTCTTACATGGATGAATTGTGGTGGCAATCGTGACGTATATATAATATATATAATAACTTGGAACAGAAAACTGTCAGATAACTCTTCGTATAGGATCAATTTTGTTAATATAGTTTTATCATTCTGTCGTGGAAACCGCGGCTGCTACAATCACGAGCCGTAAGCAACTCTAAAAATACCGTCCCTGGAGACACAAATCAGCATGGCGAAATGGTTTCAAATGTTCTCGATTCCATGTTTAAATTTATTTGTCTCATTTTACATTCAGCAGATGACTATTTATCTACGTTGTTTGAAGACTAAAAGCAATTTATCTGATAAACTTGATTGCCCTATATCGAACAACATCGTATATAGAAATATATCCATATCAACTCGAGACACCTCCCACCTTATATGCGGTGGCAAATAATCTTAGGAAAACCTGAGTTCCCACGGTATATTGCCAGCAACACTGGTACGATCCTGCATAGTCTGAACTAAGTGGAGAATTTATAGCCTGTGTGTGGATGTACAATGGTTGAGAACGGGTTCGAGTGATTTAAAACCTCTCCAAAGGTCATGCGGGCAGGCATAACGGCGACAAACACACACATGCCGTCATTCTGCAGATGAACCATTCTGGTGTGGCCGACAACACACAGGTCTCGTGACATGACTTTACTGTTCAGGCATGTACATGGCTTATCTAGTATGGCAATATTAGGCAATCTGCTATAACCTAATTACTAGGAAATTACGTATTTCCTTACATCATAGGCAATGAAATGTCAGAATAATGTTAAGTTGTTTATCATCATCTCTTGTTTATGATGGGCGTAATTACCGGGTAAGCAGGCGGTACCTTTTGTTTCTGCGCTTTTGAGTGCAGTAGAATGATGTTGACATTGGTAAACAGAAAGGCTTAATTGAGGTGGCAAATTTTGACATTTCACATTCGAAATGGCATGGATAGGTTTGCAATGCATGAGTCAACGACAATACTATCAAAACTGCATGTGCATGTATAATACATTTGTAACTATTTGTCAAAAGAGAAGATGAAGAATAAGTCAAAACCTGTAACTTCTAGTGAGATATGCAACTTTGAAGTTCAAGTCCAAGAAATTCTCAGAACATTTTTATCCGACGCTTTTCGAAGAAAACTCTTATCACGTCTTTATTTCGAACACAAAGCTCTCTACTTCCACCCCCGGCTACCTGGGTATGTACGTAATGGAGCGGCATGTCTGCCCTTCTCCCCCGCAAACGTCTGGCCTTGGTACGGCACAAAAACATTCCAAGTGAACTGCTCTCTAAGCACGAACCTTTCTCGGGTATTTGAGCCGTATTTGCATATTGATAAAGCCCAAAATACATCCTGGTAGACCCACCTCACAGTGTCTGACTGATCCCTTTCTCTTATTACTGCTTCAGGTATGGAGATATAAAAGATAAATGTCTTTATCTTCTTTTAAGTTATATAATGCTCAGATCAAAGGTGGAGTTTGCCAGAAGACACCGTTGTTTCTTTGAGAGTACTGAGGAGACCGGTTGTGCTACGGCAGCTCACTCGCGGCTTCTACCGAACGTGTAGGCGTTAGAAAGAACTCATCGGAATAAACGTTGGCAGCGATGCAGCGACGGGCCCATTTGCAGCGTTAAAACCGCTCTGGCGTGTTCCTATACCCAGAAAATTGGGCCAGGCTCCGTAGAAGTGTTACATTTGACGGCACCGATTCAGGACGCGGAAAACACTGAAAAACGACTATCGTAACAGGAGGAGGCCGGTGGTTGTCAAATTGTATATTCTGCCAGACAACACTATATGCGGTCGTGATCAAACTTTGGGCTTGCCTATAGACCAAGGATCGCAATTGATTTCTATGTTCCCAATCTTACCACACAGCACCCTGTATCAACTTTAGATCAAAATCCATAGCGTCAGTACATCTAGGCAATTTAAAGTTGCGTTACATGCTGGTGGGTCTTGATATGTTGAAAATTGTCCAAAGGAAATTGGAATGACATACCTGCATTTCAATGAGCTACATGAAGAGTTTCTCTTGGTAAACATTAGCAAAAGCAGGAGATGACTTCATCGTATTAGCTATCAACTTTCATAATGTTGTCCTGGTAAAGAAACAAACGCATCCTTTAGAGACCAGACGATGGGATTTAGGTCATTCACTTCAGGCAACAAATTGTTTTCCGCATTTAGAAACTGGAGCGAGACATTTATGTGATCATGTCCAGACAGTATCAACTTCAGCATCAGCAAAATGTCAAAGGTCGCTCGCTGTCTGTTGACTTGAGTGCACGTAATGCTAACCGTAGCCAGAGTTTCGCTACAACTTTTTGTCTGGTTAATCCTAAGGATATAGCTTGGCGTCAAAAGTTATGTTTTGGAGAGGTGACTTCCATAAGTCTTCATTCTGAGCTAGTTTGTAACCTGTCCTGCAGTCGTGTATCACTGTCTTCTGCTCTTTACGGCAACCAGTGGAGCAACAACATAGCGCTACCGACCATGGTATTACTTTTCCATTTCTATTTCACTGGTAGTACTTTTGAATTTTAGCATCTTATGTTCAGACATTACGATATTGAAACAGAAAAAGTAATATCACACAGATATACATGTAGTGCATCACTGAATATCATAGGCAGACCCATGATGACAAACCTTTAACATTTGCTCGTCAAATGCCTGCATGACTGCGAATATCATTGTTGACTTCTAATTAAGAAAGATGCACCGGCGCCGTGCTAGTCAACTTCACCATTTAACGTTAACTATTGAACCATGCTTGAAACTATTGATTCAGAACCAACTATTACAAATGTAATGAAAATTGATAAACTTTTTCCTTCTGAATCCACTCGTCAAATGTCTTCATGGTGGCGATGAACCGTCGGGGGGTTCGTCAGCTCCGGAGCGATAAACGCAGCTTGGCGCCACGTCGATCAGCTGAAACTGCCTCCCTTTCAAACAATCAGCCACTAAAGGTCGATTTCATGCAGGCAAAATGGAGTCGTTGTTTGTCTCAATGCAGGTATCAAAGAAAAGTCGCTCTGACGTCTTCGTCATTTCAAAGAGTTATACCACAGTCATTTTTGGGACCTCATTTCTACTCGGTGAGGCATCTTGTCGACGCCTTAAAGTGGTTTGACATGCTTCCAGCCAGGAGCTGCTGTTTCACTATGAATATGATATCAATCATCTCAGGTTTCCTCGGAATGATGGAAAATGCACCTTTGCAATCTCGCCGGCGCCCTTCCCGGCGTTGCCTACATGTATTCCAACACTGTATTTACCCATAGCCTTGATGGATGGTTTAATACGTACGGTAACATCAACCTGTGATATTTGTAGTCCAGTGGGCGTATTATTTACAGTTTCAATAATGATGTTTTGTCGTTGATAGCTGAAATATTTACTGATGCAGATATCAAAGTAACATGTCCATTAGACAGTATGTTTATTCGAAAGTAATTAACATCTCGGTAAAATATTACCAGACAGCGGTGATGATAAAGTAATCTCACTAATATCTTATGTCACTTGTATTCTGATACTGTATCAGCGCCAGTCGCCTACGCTGCCAGCAGCCTTTAGGGCGATAAAAAGAACAACGATCTATCCAGAATACTTGAGACATGCCTCAAGGACAGGAACTTGCCTTGAATACATAACATCTAAGAGCAGCAAACCCCAAAATGAATGAGACAGGCATCTACTTGTATTTTACTCAAATTTAAAAAAAGACTGATGTTGTGTGTTTTCACTCCTACAGTCCCAGATCACAGTGGGTGGTGATGATGATCAAAAAAGAAATGTATTTGCTACTCCGGAGGGGTATAAGTTTCAAGCTGTCAGTTTGATAGATTGCTTTTGCAGTGCGTATCATTACAACGTGATTGCAGTAAGGAACACATCCTTGGTTGACATTGTCCCTTCAGCTATTTTTTTTTTACATTTGACCTTGTTCATGCTTGTCAGGAAAGACTGGTTGGTGCATTTCATTTTTATTTTTTTTAATACAAAAACAAAACAAATCCTTTTACGAACACCTGCAAACTCGTACAGATCATCAGCCTCAACGCCACCGAGGTAAGGCAGACATATTTTTATTTGCTACAAATTTTCATCACAAGACAAGGCTCATATGAACCACTCACACGTTTTGGGTGATGAGAGATGTTTATTTATCTTAGACTTGAAACGTTTAAGGTTGTACCATTTTGGAAAGCATTCACAGGGAAGCTTGTTCCACATGTAGTGATGTAATTCTAGGAAATAAGCTTTCAGCATGGAACTTCCTCCTGATAGATCCACCATGAAGTTACGTTAAGGTAATAACTGCCGTGCGTCTGGCGCTTGAAATATGTGTAACTAACGAGGACACAGGTGGTCCCATCAGGTGGGCCTGATTCGGCCCGGAGAGAGCCGGCAGAAGTGTTGATCACCGATGAGGACGTACCCGGAGATCAGGGATATCTGCTGGACCTGATAGTATTGTAATGGTCGCTCATCATTGCAGGCGTCCCGGGGAGTCAAGGCCGTGTAATCACTCACTCCATTACTCACCAATCATCTGGATACCTGTGGTGCTATGTTTTCTAGTCTGCATCGGATTCCTTTGTAGGCTGAATAAATTGTACAAATCAGCATAAAAAGGGATGTAACCGGCCAATGAGGTTAGCCGGCTATAGAGGGTCCACTTTGCCTGTACGGCTAACTCCCATTCCGTTTGGGGCCGATTTCTAATATCTATTCAGCCTGCAAAGGAACGTGTTGGAGACTGAAAAACATAGCACCACAGGTTTCCAAATGATTGGTAAATAATGAGTGAGTGAGTGATCACACGGCCTTCACTCCCGGCCTGCAAAGGAGTCTGGTGGAGACTATGTTTTTCCCATGTACGTCTTCCGCTTGTCTGCTGTCTCTGTGGCTTGAGTTGACCGAGTTGACCAGGGTAGTTGACCGAGTTGACCGAGTTGACCGAGTTGACCAGGGTAGTTGACCGAGTTGACCGAGTTGACCGAGTTGACCAGGGTAGTGGACCGAGTTGACCGAGTTGATCGAGTTGACCGAGTTGACCGAGTTGACCAGGGTAGTTGACCGAGTTGACCGAGTTGACCAGGGTAGTTTACCGAGTTGATCGAGTTGACCGAGTTGACCGAGTTGACCGAGTTGACCAGGGTAGTGGACCGAGTTGACCGAGTTGACCGAGTTGACCAGGATAGTTGACCGAGTTGACCGAGTTGACCGAGTTGACCAGGGTAGTTGACCGAGTTGACCGAGTTGATCGAGTTGACCAGGGTAGTGGACCGAGTTGATCGAGTTGACCGAGTTGACCGAGTTGACCGAGTTGACCGAGTTGACCGAGTTGACCGAGTTGACCAGAGTTGACCGAGTTGACCGAGTTGACCAGGGTAGTTGACCGAGTTGACCGAGTTGATCGAGTTGACCAGGGTAGTTGACCGAGTTGACCGAGTTGACCAGGGTAGTGGACCGAGTTGACCGAGTTGATCGAGTTGACCGAGTTGACCGAGTTGACCGAGTTGACCGAGTTGACCGAGTTGACCGAGTTGACCAGGGTAGTTGACCGAGTTGACCGAGTTGACCAGGGTAGTTGACCGAGTTGATCGAGTTGACCGAGTTGACCAGGGTAGTGGACCGAGTTGAACGAGTTGACCAGGGTAGTTGACCGAGTTGACCGAGTTGACCAGGGTAGTTGACCGAGTTGACCGAGTTGACCGAGTTGACCGAGTTGACCGAGTTGATCGAGTTGACCGAGTTGACCAAGTTGACCAGGGTAGTGGACCGAGTTGACCGAGTTGATCGAGTTGACCGAGTTGACCGAGTTGACCGAGTTGACCGAGTTGATCGAGTTGACCGAGTTGACCAGGGTAGTGGACCGAGTTGACCGAGTTGACCGAGTTGACCGAGTTGACCGAGTTGACCGAGTTGACCAGGGTAGTGGACCGAGTTGACCGAGTTGATCGAGTTGACCAGGGTAGTTGACCGAGTTGACCGAGTTGATCGAGTTGACCAGGGTAGTGGACCGAGTTGATCGAGTTGACCGAGTTGACCGAGTTGACCGAGTTGACCAGGGTAGTGGACCGAGTTGACCGAGTTGATCGAGTTGACCGAGTTGACCGAGTTGACCAGGGTAGTGGACCGAGTTGATCGAGTTGACCGAGTTGACCGAGTTGACCAGGGTAGTGGACCGAGTTGACCGAGTTGACCGAGTTGACCAGGATAGTTGACCGAGTTGACCGAGTTGACCGAGTTGACCAGGGTAGTTGACCGAGTTGACCGAGTTGATCGAGTTGACCAGGGTAGTGGACCGAGTTGACCGAGTTGACCGAGTTGGACCAGGGGTAAGTTTGACCGAGTTGACCGAGTTGATCGAGTTGAACCAGGGTAGTGGA
>NW_017802380.1:3109922-3120141 GCF_001625305.1 Branchiostoma belcheri | reverse complement strand
CGGTCAACTCGGTCAACTCGGTCAACTCGGTCAACTCGGTCAACTCGGTCAACTCGGTCCATACCCTGGTCAACTCGGTCAACTCGGTCAACTCGGTCAACTACCCTGGTCAACTCGATCAACTCGGTCCACTACCCTGGTCAACTCGGTCAACTCGGTCAACTCGGTCAACTCGGTCCACTACCCTGGTCAACTCGGTCAACTCGGTCAACTCGGTCAACTCGGTCAGCTCGATCAACTCGCTTTACATTACTCGCTTAGCATTCTACAAAACAGTGAATTTCCTCATATGTATATATCGCTTACAAACTTTTTATAATCTATAGGCTTTTATTCAATTTTTAATGCGTCTTATTAAAGCACTACATCTTTAATGTAATTATTAATTATACACTGTATGTAAACAGACCTGTCAATTCAGCCTTTAGGCTGCTATAAGGCTGTAGTATGAAATAAACTTCAATAAACTTCAAACTTCAAACTCGTTCAACTCGGTCAACTCGGTCAACTCGGTCCACTACCCTGGTCAACTCGGTCAACTCGGTCAACTCGGTCCACTACCCTTGTCAACTCGGTCAACTCGGTCAACTCGATCAACTCGGTCAACTACCCTGGTCAACTCGGTCAACTCGGTCAACTCGGTCAACTCGGTCAACTCGATTAACTACCTGGTCAACTCGGTCAACTCGGTCAACTCGGTCCACTACCCTGGTCAACTCGGTCAACTCGGTCAACTCGGTCCACTACCCTGGTCAACTCGGTCAACTCGGTCAACTCGGTCAACTACCCTGGTTAACTCGGTCAACTCGGTCAACTACCCTGGTCAACTCGGTCAACTCGTATATTATGAACAAATGTGGGTAGTATGGCGTAACGCAGAGTGTTCGGCTCAGAGCCAAGAGGTCCAGGATTAGAATCCTGCCATGCCACCGATCTTGTGCCCCTGGGAAAGGCATGGTCCTCACTTCACTCAGGTGAAAATGAGTTTTGTCCTCTGCGTTGGTGGCGGCATAAAAAATAACTTGAAAACTTCAGTGTGCCGTCGCTATGTCATGTCACTAAATGTTTGAAAATATTTAAAAAATTGGGTCGCACTGCTTGTCTGACATATAAACAACGTGGATTTTAAGGAAAGCTAGCACAATAATTTTCCATGAAAATGACCCAAAGTAACAATAATATGTCATTGACCACCTAGTTAAAGGGGTATACTGCAGGTCCCTTAGAGTTTGGATTTGTTATCATTTGAAAGCCAGTGACATAACACTAAGGCCACACCGCCTTGATGTGTAATCCTGGAACGGTAATGATGGAGGACACGCTTTGTTCATGGAATATTGGAAAACATTAGAAGGTCAAAGGAGCGTCTATTATCTTCGATCCTCCAATAGAAATCTCGGCGTGAGTCGTATCTCACTGCGGCAATGATAAGCCTGACGGCAACGTTGATTTTGCGCGGAAAAATATCCAATTTACGCGGATTAGCGGTGACTGACACGCCGATATTTTCGACCGAAGACTTTCTTTGACAGGAAGTAGCGCCGTTCATCTTGATGCCTTGAGAGCAGTCAGGACGACAGAATCCTTGTCAAGATAAGGCGGGAACTTTCCTATTGTATTTCCCTCGCTCCCATCCATGGATTACGGAACTGAAGACGCAGGGATTACAATATGACGTACTTGAAAGGTAAGTTGACAAGACGTTTGTGACGGGATGTGAAACTTTGAATCCACCTTGATACCTGAGAATACACACATTTCTCATCTGCAACTTCACTTCAGTTTCAATACATAATACAGGTCCTGCCGAGGAGGGATAACGTGCGCGGTATGAAGGGTAGATCTACGCTGGCGCCACTTTAAATTTGAAGAGAGAAACTTTTAAGCTTTCCATTATAGTCCGGCGATGTGTTTATTTCTCACGGTCCATGGCGGAAAGGTCGGTCAGCCCGGTTCACCCAGCTTAACTGCCTGATTCAGATAATCGCGCAGGACAAAGATAAGTCTGGGGTGTCTGGGGAAAGCCCTGTCCCATATCCGCGGAAAATGGCAATTTACCAACCATCCGGCCCTGACGTCATACAGGAGACGGGTGGGTGAGGCCGGGGTCTGTCGTTTATCGGACAAAAAGTAAGCAGGATTGATTGAATGTTCTGTCCAGCACCTGAAGTTGGTTCACAGTGACGTCCTCGACAATACTTACAATACGATTTACTAATCTTGATCTTGTTTGGGTACTGCACAACACCCCTAAATTGGGGTAAAGCGTGCAGGGGAGCTGTGCGATGCGTTATTGCTGCGTCCTCAGGTGTTGTAGTACTGCAGCGTTGAACTTTGTGGGCTCCGCAGTATCTGTTATTTCTTGAGGCAAAGTGTTCCAGTCTCTGACAGTTTGTGGAAAGTATGAATATTTGTCTAGACGGCAATTTTTGTCTAGACGGCAATTTTAGTCTGAATAGTAAAGTTCTTTCATTCACAACCATTTGTTTTTTTTTTATGAGCCAACGTTTTGATGACCGTCTGACGTCTTCATCAGGGCCAATATGACTGGTTCACTGTGCACTGAAGCTAGATGTTACTGTGACAATGCAGTCCCAAGCGTAAAACAATTGAGACATAGTACATAGACATAGGTATTGTTACAACATACTAGCAGTGTTATATGAGGTTCCAAATGTAATTTTAGTCTTTCTTTCTTACTGATTATATAACATTGAGAAGATGACGCTGTAACAAAGGATTTGTACTATATGGTGTTTTCTTCCAAACCTCCGTGGCCATGAGATGGTCTGAAGGCGTCCTTGACATGTTAGAAATTCTGGCACCGCCTCAAATAAACACGATCCATGAGGAGCAGTTTCGTAATCTTGACTCCTATCGGACGAAAGTTGACCTAGTCATTTAAAACGTGTCTTATTACAGAACTAGATCAATTTGGATCAATATCGCCGCATGATTACAGTTAGAGGGTCAAGGCGTATTCCCATATCCGCCCCAGACGACCCTATGATAGCTCGTTATTGTGGGCTACAAATTTGCTTCCTTTGACCTAGACCCACAGAGTAAAGGGGTCAGGCTGTAGCGGTGTGAATGTTGCACTGTACCGGCCATGTAAAGGGAGACTACAATAATGGATGATCCTGGGAGATCGCAGTCTCGCCAGCGTAATGATTCACCTGTTATTCCGCTTGGTTTCTTTTGTGTATTGCTCAATGCTGTGGGACCGGCTCCTATTGTGTCCCCCAAATGGGAAACCGCCTCTCGAGTTGGAAGTGATCTCTTCTTTCCATAAACGTCGTCTGCTAAATGTTATCAGCTATTACCCTGTCACTTTGGAATCTCTCTGGTAACTGGTGGGCATACTTATCAGATGGCTTCAACTGTACCCTGGCTAGCACCGTAAAAGGTCTATCCATCACCTTGTTTTGCCCAAAGAAGAGACATAGTAACGATATCATCACACAGAGAATCCAGTCATAATCTTGTCATTCATAATGTGATATCATCGCCAATGATGGTAACGTAGCTGAGGGAGACGTCAAGGCAACAGAGCAGCAACATACGCGATCTGGACAGCGGAACATGGAGATAAATGCAGCACTTCTCACTCTGCCGTTGTGTGAAACGACGCCGAGTTGATAACATCTTAGTTCCATTGGAAAGCTCTGAGTTTTCAGTTTCGACAAGGTGGTCCATTAGCAAAACAATCCATCAAGCAGAAAGTCGTTGTATCAGCAAGGTGATCCAACTTCAGTAAGGTCGTACAGTACAGGAAGGGAAAACTGCAAAGTTCCCATCTAATATAAAGGAACGGACAACTGCAAAGGAGCAATTACACAAATACACATTAATCACAGTATCTTTGAGCACTACTTGATTAAACAATTTGAACCTTTTTGTTTTGTGATTTGACAACTTTATGACAGGCATGCATATGTAGGTAGTAGAAGGAGTAATACTACAAGAGAAACTTGTTTTGGGATAAAGTTTTGTAGCTATTCGGGATCACCCTAGGGCATGTAGAGACCTTTTTAATGTATTCCATCAGGCCATGAGCACCTTTACACGTATCTATCCCGGGATATTTCCCCGAAGAGGTGCCAGACTGATGCCGCCATTTGAAGTGCAGCCAGCGGCCCCTGCTGGGCCGGCAATTCCCTGAACAGAAACTTCCTCTGCTGAAATGCACTACAGGCTACCTCGGTCGTGACCACGCGATTCACCAAGTGACACCCGGACTCTGTGATAAAAGTCGCCTGTAAAGTTTGAGTAACGATAACAGAGAGTATTGAATAAACATATCCACAGTAGTACTGCCAAGACTATGCATATGCACGATGTACAAAACCAGTAATGAACTGCTGGACGTACCAACTACAAAGTACCTTCAAGTACCAGAGTTATCAACCAAGAACTGTCATTACAAAATCGTAGAGTGGAACTCGCTGTCACCAAGTACAGACGATGCAGCATCGGTGGACAGTTTTAAACGATGTTTAGAGTTAGATGTTCAAAGGTTAGGTGTAACAAGTCGTTCGGTGCAATGTAGCCAGCTGCCGCCATGCCGCGTGCCTGCGAAGCTGGAGTGTTACGCCGAAGAGCGGCTATACCGGTAATACAGATACAGATACTGTACTGTCTGAATTCATTGCATTCTGAGATGTTACTTGACAGAGTGAGACCACAGCCTGTGTACGCCCGTCCCAAGCGTGCCTCTCTACACGGCGGTAATGTAATAGGCTTGACTTGACGCCGAATATTGAAGCCTGCTTGATGCAACCATAAGGTACAGGGCAGCAAATGGGCTCACCGCAATTTAGAGCACCCAATCCGGGCTGGCAATAATCAGCACTTCCCTGCTGACATGGGGATCGTGTGGCTCTTGTGGGGTTCTGGTTTGTGACTACGTGCGTGGTCTTCTCCTGTATTGTCTGCAAATATTTCAGCGAAAGGCGTGAACAAATGGTCATTAATCTGAGTAAAGAAAGCTGACAGGTGCATCCCTTTGATAGCTACCTGCTTTCTTGATATTCGGGGGCAGTCTAACTCTGGCGCCACGGCTGCCGTGCAGTCTGATCCAGAAGTGCACTCCAGGAATGCAAAAGCCGTGAGATATATTGGGAAAACGTCTACGTTCATCTCATGGAAAACTTGCTCCTTCTGGTTCAAAATTGGCCTTGGCCTCACTTCTCGGTCATGCCGATGTTTTATGGACAGAGTGCCGCATTCAGGCGTGACTTTGAAGCGACTTTGTCAACACCAAGTGGCACAAAGTGGCTGATGGACTCTTTATTCATCAGCAACCTTCGCCTGTTCACCCTTTCACGTCCATCAGGCTCTCTCCAGAAATGAACAAAAATTTTACTTCACTCATGCACGTCTGTTCTACCTGACCTGATCCCACTCTTGATGCAGCGCCTCTGCACACTGTGTTGTTTATATTTGTACACTAACGTATGCCTGACAGGTTGGTTACAAGCTGATCTGCAGCCTGCTAGCTCCAGGACCTCTCTGCAGCAGCATGTGTGGAGGCACGTAAATCTATAAGTTGGAGTCTGCGTGGCGTTATTGCCGGCTGTGCGCGGAATCTTGTTAGGGCCTGCTGATGGGCAGGATTATGGATTCTCAAGCCTCAGTTGTAACTCAATAATGACTTTAATTCCATTCTCAAAGTCGAGGTAAGCCTTCATTTTCCGACCCAAAGTGGCTTAAGTCATAAATTGCGGATTGGAGTCGATACATGTATGTATTCACTTCCGGAGTTGATTTCCCGGGTGTATAGCCAGCACACAAACCACGCAGACATGCAGCTGAGGTGAAGAGTTTTGGACATTTCATTTAGTGAAAACCTCATTTTATGTTTTTTTCCTTCACGATGATTCAATTGCAATTCGAAACAGTATTTGAAATAGCTGACATACCTCTTGTTATTACGGATACAGTATGTCTTTTGCTTCTATACTCAACACTTTGCGGTGCTTTAAAACTTGAGATGAATCATAACTACGCACGACCAGCAACTAACGGCAAAACATGGAGCTATCAAATTTTGTCCATGTCCTGTGTATATAAAATGGAGGTTAATGGAGACCACCGTGACTATCAGCATCAACTACTGTTACACAATGTCTGCCATGTCGACCATTTCTAACCCCGAGCAATCATTCTGACGAGAGACATCCACAAAGCATCAGAACTTACAAAACGGTATCGCCTAAGGACATGTAAGTCATCCAAGGACAACATCAGGCTCAGTCATCACTTGGTATGTTCCTCTCATCGTTGTGTCTGGAGCTTTATGTTATACATCAAGCTGCAAGTATGTCCCCGAGTATGTCGTTTTCTAACAGACACGCCTGCAGTCCGTATTTCCGTCGTATATCATAGGTCTAGCTCCAGAGACAAGTACACGACCTAAGAACCACAGCCTCCTGCCATTTAGTGCCAAGTTACAGGGATTGAGTCTGCCCCCTGAAACAAAGACTGGGGCTAGTTGTCCCTCGCTCCTTCCCAAAGGAAAATGGGACCATTTTGATGGGATGTAAAGCCTGTTCGGTAATAGAGGCCCCCTGGTCAGATGTTAACTTTCAGAGTAATGGTAGATCAAAATGTCTGCACTGAAGTACGGCAACAATATGATGATTGCAACAAAGTGTTATTAAAGCTGTATTATGTAACATTAGGACGATACAGAAATGAAATTTTCTGGTCATTCATGTCAGAAATTTGAGATAAGTGCATACATATGTTGAAAATGGTAGTAGATGACAATTACTCGAAGATTTTTTCATTAAAATGTTACATAATGCGGCAAGGCTGGCAGAAGAAAAATCGCCATTTGCTCACTAATGCAATCTTGAAGCAACCGGTGAAGAAGCAAACCCCCAGCTTGAAATGTCAACAGCCTTACATAAGGTGTGGTATAGACAACTCTTCTGGGCTCTTGTGCCTATTTTTGACATTTTCCTCACCTTTATAGCACCACATGATCTAAGCGCGTCATTGGGCGAATAATCCCCACGTACATGCCACTCACCTGGATATTCTTGAGAACGCTAAAATAGCACTTTCCTGCTCCGTTTTTTAGGAAGGACTGACAGAATCTGCATATGAATCTGTATAGCCGGTGTGTGTAACTGCCCCTCGGCGCAACACACCAGCTTCTGCATCTTTATAGCGGGTATTACTAGAAAATACCGGTCATACTTGACCTCAAGTGCATCTAGCCGCAAGCCTGTTTAAAAAGCTATCTAGTGATGATGCCCCAACTGCAGTTGGGGGCAACGACATTCCCTCTACGATAGGTCAAGGACAAACGGATTTTCCAAGTCCTCAACCACGGCTTGAGTTGAATGCATGAGTATTTCTTGTTCCTTTTCTGAGCTGGTTAGATAGGTAGTACTCGGTAAGTCCACCATTTCATCAGTCACGTCGTACATTTAAACTAAAGGGCTGTGTTTCCAACCTTCAGAAAAGTTTGTTGTAAACCAAACTGTCAGAAGCTGATTGGGCCGGGAGAGACCTGGCAACTTCCCCAGTCAGAGTAATTTGAGATGTTTGCACAGGAAATACAAAAAATATGATTAACCTAGGAGAGAAAAACAGGAAAAATGATTGCGGCAAAATGGTTATTAACAGAAATTGTAAGCGCTGGAAAAACAATTAGCATCACACTCGTCAGTAATTCGATCTCCGAGCAGCAGGTGCTCCCACGGAAAGTCAATCTTGATGTTCCAGCCGTCCGTAATGCTCAGCGGGAACAAATCTCCGGGAAAATTGATAAGAGACCCCGTGACCTATCGTATCTAGGCTAGCCTATTTCCGTGACCTTTATATAACCACGTGGCAACGGACGTGAAACAGGTCAGCGACCCCTAGGACTTATTTTCGCAACAAGCCACTGACATTTATGCCAAGGACGGAAATTATTTACCAACCATTTACTCTTGTAAGAAATTCTTCTGGATAAGGGAGAAAGAGTTGCTAATGACTTCTTGCAGGAAAAATGTGGTTTGAGATGTGGAGTCAAATCATCAGTGAAATTATACCAATGGAAGAAACGAACTGTTGTGATACTGATTCCTTTGATAGATTACACTAATTGTTTTGAATACTGTTAAAGATTAAACATGTTATCATATAACTCGCAACACGATAAGTATATTTATTACTTGTAATTGTAATTGTAAATCTATAATGTTATGTTATGTAATGTATTATGATTTTAAGTATGACCCTGTTGGTATGATGGCTTTGAAAAGGTGTTCTAACATGAAAACCTGTTCCTCCGTGCTGTTCACTACTCATGTATGTGAAAAAGCATCATACATAAATAAACAAACAAACAAACAAGCACATACTTGACTACGCTGTGTGTATACATATTATGTAACAACCGCTACATTGCTTCATCAGGCTACACGAGCCAATAATTTTTCAGTTCCATTGATATTCCTCCGCCTCTAGTGTGTAGGTTCAAAACAAATCGTGAAAAGAATTTTAAAATACCTCAAATCACAACTCAAGATGATGAAATCAAGCACGAAATTGCTCACCTAGCACAGTGTGTACGTGGTGATATCAGTCAATTGCGCACGCGCATCGCCCACACAGTAAGGTAGCACCTTCTACGGTGCACCTTCTACGGTTATGATAGTTCATAATCACTGATCATTTTTGTCTTTCCATGTCGATCATTATCATCATAACTTCTCGTCCCCCTGATATGACAGTGGCAGAGTTATTACTGTACTGAAGCGTCTATAATAAAACATCTGCAGTGAACTTTATAATGACAGGTTTATGTTCCGCTGTGGTTCATGCATCAGATTAATGTGAAATCAGTTAACCCGCACTATCTTTTATTTTCATCGTTCAGCAAAACATAAGTTTCGTTTATTGATTGGCAAGTTTGTGGACTTTGACTGGAGCCATGGCGTGTAGAAGTGTGCCCGTGAGAACCTACGTGTGTTCATGTTGAACACGTAACGGCACGGTACGTTGTAGCGTTACTATTTTGCCCTTGAGCGGTTCCCATCATGTTGTTGTTTTATGGAAGTGGCGCGTGTGATGGCCATAGGATTGACGCCCAGCCGTTTATGGGAGTGAATGTAAATCTAATCCGCCCCGCCAAATTATGTAATGGACGGCACACAGCTACTTTGTGATGCTTTTTATAGACTGTTGATGAGAAGGACGAAATGTTTAGAGTTGTGGCGAGAAAGACGAGAAAGAATTCGAGCGAAGAGTCCACACCGGCACAATTACAAACTGGAAGTCAGACAGACCAGACCTTTGTCTGACGTCCAAGCGTTTCATTTTTGTTCAAGGGCTGCGTGTATAGGCAGAAGAAGGGCATGTGGAGGCGTAAAGGACTTTTGTTCTGTCGGAAAATCGCCGTCTGTCTCCGGAGACCAGTTAGTGGAAGATGCAGATGTGCCGTAGATGTCTGCTCATGCGGGAAGTCTCCAAGGTGCAACGTGCAGGACCTCCTCACATGGCCGTCAGAACTAGCGTCTGTCTGACTAGCGCTGAGTCATTATTTGCGAAAGAAATAATGTCTAAGTGTACATAAACTATGTACTTTCTTCTCTTGGCCAAAAGAACTGTGGGTTCATTGAATCCCAACAGTCTGGATGGGCCTTCTGCGTGCCACTAAAAGGAATCAGTTATAATCACAGAGGCAAACGAGAAACTCGTATTTGTCCTTTCAACCTTTGCAGACACAGATTTGACTTGTGTACTTCCACGGGGTTAAACGGAGCACGATACAAACGTACGGAAATGATTCCCGGGCATACACAACTAACCAATTGACCTTGCAAGAAGTTGCCGAGAAATAGTTTGACCATATATGAACCCTCAATGTCCTTAACCGTTGCATGCGACCTTTTCATTCGTCACTTTAAGGCAGGCATAATTCCGTGACTGATGATAGGTTCTTCACGCTTCATAAATCATACTTCCAGATGGTGTTGATCATCGCGTGTCAGTGGCTGTGTGACCCCGCATTTGTTCAAGCAATACATCAGGACAACATCATATGCACCAGTCTCGGTACACACTCCTGTATTCCTTCCATAAAAGAATGCAAACCTAACGGTGTCATTTGAAAGTATTATTCTGAACTCAAGTCCTCTCTGACAGAAAACAACTACAAAGCGCTTTCTACCAGCATGCATTAGTAATGGTTCCCCAAGGCGTCCTAGCACCTGCAATA